>NW_008360332.1:7679473-7680584 GCF_000622305.1 Nannospalax galili
ACTGAACATGTTAATGATTTCTCAGAATTTTCTGGTGGAATTTTCTTGGACCGTCAGAGACCTCCCATAATCTGCAAAAAGGGATAGTTTGACCTCTACTTTTCCAATTAGTGCTCCTTTAATTTCCTTCTCCTGTCTAATTGCTCTAACAAGAGTTCAACACTTTGTTCAAAAGGAGCAGATAGTAGATGTCCTTATCTGGTTGCTGAGTTTAATGGGAATGCTTCCAGTTTCTCCTTTTAGAATGATGTTGGCTGTGGGTTTGGTGTATATAGCTTTAATTATGTTGAGGTATTTTTCCCTCCAGTCCAATTCCCTCTAGGACTTTGAATATAAATGCATACTGAATTTTGTCAAAAGCCTTTTCTGCATCTATTGGTTACCATGTGCTTTTTGTCTTTAAGTCCATTTGTATGTCTTATTACATTTATTGGCTTAGGTATATTGAACCATGTCTGCATCTCTGGAATAAAATTGACTTCACTGTGCTGGAATATCTTTTTGATGTGTGTCTGTATGCAGTTTGCAAGTATTTTGTTGAGCATTTTTGCATCTATGTTCATTAAGGATATGGGTCTACACTTTTCTTTTTGGGTTGTGTCTTTATCCAGTTTGGGTGTTAGAGTGATGCTGGCTTCATAGAAGGAATTTGGGGGTTCTCCCTCTGTTTCTATCCTTTTGAATAATTTAAGTAGTATTGGTTGGAGGTCTTCTTTAAATGTCTGGTAGAATTCTGCTGTAAATCCATCTGGTCCTGGGCTTTTTTTAGTTGGGTGGCTTTGTTATACTGTTTCGATTTCCTTATATATTATGGATCTGTTTAAACTGTTGATCTCTTCTTGGTTTAACTTTGGTGGTTCCCATGATTTTAGATATGCATCCATTTCTTTTAGGTTTTCGAATTTGGTAGCATATAGGTTTTTAAAGTATTCCCTTATAATGCTCTATATCTTTCTGGTGTCTGTTATGTTTCTCTTTTCATCTCTGACTTTGTTGATTTGGAGGTGCTCTTTCTTTCTTTTGGTTAACTGGGCTAGCGGTCTTTCAATCTTGTTTATCTTTTCAAAGAACCAGCTCTTGGATTCGTTGACTCATTGTATTGTTTTCTTTG
>NW_008360332.1:7680609-7725458 GCF_000622305.1 Nannospalax galili
GCCTTTCCAGTGTCTTGAGTTGCAGTGTTAGGTCATTTATTTGGGCTCTTTCTAATTTTTTAATGTAGGCACTTAGAGTTATAAATATCCCTCTTAGGACTGCTTTGAAGGTGTCCTAAGGGTTGTGTTGCCCTTCTTGAATTCCAAGAATTCTTTTATTTCTTTCTTAATTTCTCCTTTGACCCACTCATTGTTTAGGAGTGTGTTTTTCAATCACCATGAGTTGGTTTAGTGACTAGGACTTTGTCTAGTGTTGATTTTGAGCTTCACTGCATTGTGGTCCAATAGAATGCATGAAATTATTTCAGCTTTTTTTGTATTTGTTGAGGTCTGTTTTGTGGCCCAGTATGTGGTCAATTTTTGAAAAATTCCATGGGATGCTGAGTAGAAAATGTATTCTTTGGTGCTTGGGTGGAATATTCGAAAGATACCTGTTAGGTCCATTTGATGTATGGTATCGTTTAATTCAGACATCTGTTTAATCTTTGCCCAGTTGACCTGTCTAACGGAGACAGTGGAGTATTGAAGTCCCGTACTATTATTGAGTTGTGGTTAATCAGTGTCTTAAAGTCCTATAGTGTTGATTTTATGAATTTGGGTGCACCAGAGTTTGGAGCATATATGGTAAGGATTGTAATACCTTCTTGGTTAACTGTTCCTTTGATCAGAATGAAGTGACCTTCCTTATCTCTTCTGATTAGTTTTACTTTGAAGTCTATTTTGTCAGATATTAGAATTGCAACCCCTGCTTGTTTTTTAGTACCATTTGCTTGGAATATTCTTGTCCATCCTTTTACCTTAAGGTAGTTCCTGTCCTTGAGGGTGAGATGGTTTTCTTGCAGACAGCAAAGAGATGGATTTTGTTTCATAATCCATTCACTTAGCCTGTGTCTTTTGACTGGGGAGTTCAGTCCATTGATATTTAAGGTTACTATTGAAAGATGAGAATTGGTTGCTGTCATTTTGATTGCTGTTCATGTTCTCTGTGGAATTTTGAGATTCATAGATTATATCTTTGTTTATTTTCTTTTGTTGCCCCTGGGGTATAGTTGTTTCTCTCTCTGCTCTCTGTATTGCTTCAAGTATTCTTTGAAGGGCTGGTTTTGTGGACATGTATTCTTTCAGGCTATTTGTGTCATGGAAGATTTTTCTTTCCCTCTCAACTATAATAGTCATTTTTGCTGGGTAAAGTATTCTGAGCTCACATCTATTGTCATGTAGAAGTGGAAATACCTTGGTTCAGGCTCTTCTGGCTTTCATAGTTTGCATTGATAAGTCAGCTGTAATTCTGATGGGCTTTGTATGTGACTTGTTTTTCTTTTGCTCCTTTCAGTATCCTTTGTTCTGTATATTTAGTGTTTTTTATTATGATATGTCGTGGGGCGTTTCTTTTCTGATCCTGTCTATTTGGTGTTCTGTGTGCTTCCTGTATTTGTATGGGGATGTCTTTCCTTAATTTCTGGAAACTCTCATCTACAATTCTGTTTAAGTTATGGTCAATACCGTTAACCTGAAATTCTTTTCCTTCCTCTAGTGCTATGATCCATAGATTTGCTCTTTCCATGGTGTCCCACATCTCTTGCATATTCCATTCCTGTTGTTTTTAAATTTTTTTCATAATCCTTGCTTGAGTGGTCCAATTCTTCAACTTTATCCTCCAGTGTTGATATTCTGTTTTCTATTTCATTCATTCTAGAGGTGAGGCTATCCCCTGTTGTTTCAAGTTGGCTTATTGAGTTTTGCACTTCCTTCTTCATTTCTGCCTGAGTTTTCTTCAACATTTCTCTTTTGTGACTTCATTCAGAAGTTCATCCCTATCTTCTATTAGTTCTTTGATTTGTTTGTTTGCATGTTCTTTAAATTCATTGAATTCGTTGATCATGTTTATGATTATTCTTTTAAATTCAGTGTCCTGGATTATCTCTAGGGGGTTCTCCTTGTAGAACTCTTCTACAGGATTGGAGTTTGGTGGGGACATAGTGTTTTGGCTTTCCATTTTGTTATTCTTTGTTACTTTGGAATGTGAATTTATTTTATTGTTTATGGTTCTGATATGAGAATTAAGTTGAAGTACGCTTCTGTTTGTATTATCTGTGTGCCTAGATCCTTTCTTTGTTGGTTATGTAAAGCTGGTTGGTACAGGGTTCAGGTTCTCTCAGGTTTAATTTGGAGGGAACTGATGGGCTTCAGATCAGCTATTCAGGAGTACCCACAGAAGCCCAATTCAGGTTCCAGTCAGGGACACTCAGGCTTCCTTCACCACATGGAGGGTAGGATCTGGGCTCTGTCAGGCAGTCCCCTGCGTTCTCAGCCCCTATGCCAGAGGGAGGCCAGAACTCAGTACTCTCAGGCAGTCTGCTGAGATCAGAGCTGCTACACCAATGGAGGTTGAACCCCATCCTCTCAGGCTGTCTTCTAGGATCTCAGTCATAGCCTACCAAAACCAGATCTGCTCTGGGGCCTTGGTCAGGGCCTCAGGAAATCCCAGGTAGGGGGATGGGTATAGCTCAATTAGGGGAAGCTCACCATAACATGGAGGCAGGATCTGGGGGCTCTCAGGCAGTCCTCTGTGTTCTCAGCCCCTATGCCAGAGGGAGGCCAGAACTTGGCACTCTCTGGCAGTCTGCTCAGTTTTTGTCAGTGTTTTATCACAGCAATAGAGAAGCAAACTAGAACACTGTGACTATACGGTTGTATTATATCCACACTTTGTAAATGTGACTATTCAGCTTAAAGGCAAAATGGCCTGGGGTAAATCCTGTAGTTAAACTGATATGGAAGACAAAATTGTCTGGATAATAAACATTAATATTGCCTGCTTTGTGCTCCTAAAAGAAACAAATTCCCTTATTTCTTCCTTTGCTTCCATGTCAGGCTATTCCATTAGGCCATCACTACCAGTTATAAAGCACAACTGGTTCATTGATTCCTACTGACATTCCCAGTACCTGTGAGATTGTCATGCCAGGTTTCCAAGATGCAGCCTCTGAGCAGAGCAAGAAGGATGGAGATGCTGTGTGAGTGGGAGAGTCTGTGTGTGTGTGTGTCCAGAAGTCAACATCAGGTATTATTCCTTGGTCACTGTCAACCTTGTTTTTTGAGACAAGGTCTGTCTCTGTCTGGCCTGAGGCTTCAATTAGGCATACTGACTGGCCAGCAAACTCCAAAAATTTACCCATCTTCACATCCCTAACACTGGGATTACAAATGTGCTGTACCATACCCAGGTTTATTTTTCTTTTTTTGTGGGCTCAGGGAATCAAACTCCTGATGCACATGCAAGCCACACTTTATCAACTGAGCTATATTTCCCCTTGATGTGCTTTTTGTTTTTACTTTTTAAAAAATCATGCAATGTGTTAGATACCATTACGACATTTTTGAACAAAGTGTGTTTCTCTGTCCCCCCACCACTACCTCTCTTCACCTCTCATTGGCCCGATTCTTTTCCTCTTTCATGTACCGTATGTCCTTTTGCTTGCCCCCCATTTCTTCCTCATCACCTAATATTGCCCTCTCTTGCTCTCTGCCCTAGTTTGGTTTCTGTTGCTATGATAAAACCGACAAAAAGTAACTTGAGGGGAAAAGAGTTTATCTCACATCTCCCAGGTCACAATCCATCACTAAGAGAAGCCAAGGGAAGAACCTGGAAGCAGGAGCTCAAGCTGCTTACCAGCCTGCTTCACCTGACTTGTTCACTTACCTTTCTTATATTGCTCAGGCCCACCTGCCTAAGGATGGCTCGGCCTACATAATTAACAATTAATAAAATGTCTCACAGATGTGGCCAAGATCAATCATCTGCAGAAAATTCCTCAATTGAAGTTCTCTTCCCAGGTGTCTCTAGTCTGAAGTTGACAAAACTAACCAGCACAGGCTCCTTTCTAGATTTAAAAAGTATTTTATTTATTATTTTTATTTTATGTGTATGAAGGTTTTGCCTGCATGTATGTAAGTGTACCTGTGTCATGCAATGCCCTGCAGAGGCCATAAGATAGTGTCAGATTCCCTGGAACTGGAGTTACAGACAGTTGTTAACCACTGTGTGGGTGCTGGGAATTGAACCTGGGTCCTCTGGAAGAACAAGTATTCTTAACCAGTGAGTCATCTCTCCAGTTCCCTATCTAGATTTTATTTTAGATTTTATCCAACCTTTTCATTCTACTCCATTTAAGGAAAGTTTGGGGTGAGTTTTACAATATGCTTTGGATAGTTGGGGAAGTTCTGAGGGGTATGGCTTTGTTTCCTGAATTGCTTTAGAACAGACCATTCAACAAATTTACAACCATGTTCACAACCATGCGATCTATAGCTACACAACTGAATGTTAATAAAATCTCAGGTCAAAGCAAAATTTTATATCTTTATAAGAGAAAATTATATATATATATTTTTTTCCAAAAGTCTTTTTAATTAAAACATTTTGGACACAGTATTTTCCATATTGGAGATGGTGAGAAGTACAAGTGGATTCTGCTTGAGGCATTAGCTTTAAATAAAACTGATCCTTCCATAGAATATTCTATAATTTTCCCACTGTTAATGTACCTTAGCCAGACATATTCCCTTTGAAATTAATTTAAATTTCTGAAAATCAGAAGGTGATGACTGGAAGGAATGTAAGTGCATACTGGTGGTTTCTGTGGCTGGGTAGGCATTATTAATGTTTTTACACTGGCCTAATATGTGATTAATTCACTAAGCATGGTGGACATATGGTGCCATGTTTATATAAGCTATGCCCAGTACAAGAAAAAAAAATCAAGTAGAATTAATAAATCTACTTTTTCCCCAATCCAGTCTATTTTTATATGTGAATTTGCCACTAGTAATGATCTCCAGCTAGTAAGAACTATAGAAAGAAGTAGAATACTATTAAATGTATGTTAATAAGTAGAATATATTAAAAATAAGTGACTGTGAGAGGCCCTGCCTCCTGAGCTTGGATAAGAGGGGTATGAACTGTCCCCCCATGGGTCCCCATTTTTGAATACTTGGTTGCAGTTGGTAGAACTGTTTGGGGAGGTTGTGGAACTTTTAGGAGGTGAGCCTTGCTGAAGAAAGTGAATGACTGTGGGCCTTGAATCTTTATAGCTGGGCCTCACTTCCTATTTCAGTCTGTCTGCTTCTTGAGTGTGGGTGCAATGTGACCAGCAATTCTCCCACTCCTGCCACCATGCCTTCCCTGTCTGACGCCCTGTCGTCTCCACCATGATGCCATGTCTTCCCTGCTATAGACTATCCCTCTGGAACTGTAAGCCAAAATCCCTTTTTCCCTTAAGCTGCTGGTGTTGGTGGTTTTTTTTTTAATGACAGCAACAGGAGAAGAAACTAAGACTGGATATCCATCCGACTTCCTTCCTGCACTGCTGAACCGAAAAGCTAGAAATCACATTTCCCAGACACTTGAGGATGCACTTTGGATCTCACTAAGCAGATCTACTAATTAAAGACTTGAATTCTAAGATGTAAGGGTGGCATTTTAGATGTAATACCTGGGATTGGACACCCCATGGTCACTTATTCTCTGCATTTTGACCAGTTGTGGATTCCTGAAAGAGTCTCCATCTGTTGCAAAAAGGAATTTCTTTGATGAGGAGTGGCATCTATACTTATCTGTGGGTATAAAGATAAGTATTTAAATTACAGTAGAAATTATATTGGTTTAGGAAAATGGCAATTAAATACAGTACTCGTATATGAAATTCTCAAAAAAAAAAGACTTGAATTCTAACTAAGGGGAGACTTGGCTGGCCTCCAGCCAAGTTTGTGGGAGCACCCAGGTACAAAATGAAAATGTAAGGACCTCTATACCAAAATAAATCAGATAAAAAGCCCCCCATTCCCTGATCTTGCTCACAAAAGTCAGGGTGTTTTGTTATGTTGCTATTAACGTTGCACTCCCTAGTATAAGGAGATACACGTGAATTTCCAAACCCACCAGTGCCTATGACTCTGTGCACAGTTCACTGGTAATTCACTGGTAATGAATTTCCTTCTTTCCATTCACAGGACCCCAAACTCCAGAAGCTCAATCTGGCATCTCTTTCCCACAGCATGTTACTCCAACCTATGATGGATGGACAACCCCCAAGAGTATAGCCACCTCCATGTCCAAATACTTGTCCCCAGCAAATCATCTCCTGATTGATTACTCCATGATGCTACAAGCCTGGAGGATGGGAATACCCTGTACTGCCCTTCATCAAGATGTCCCAGGGTATGTGCACTCGACATTACCAACACCCATCTTCTTTGCATCGATGACAGGCCTCATCCAAGGTACAGAGAGGCAGTGGTAACTATACAGAGGAGGCCCGAGGTGTGGGAAGTAGGGGAACTTCTGACAAGAACCTGCCACAAGTAGGTGGCAAGAGGAAGGAGCTACTAGATACTCCCTTGTTCCAAAGGGCATCGCTCACAAAACACAGATTTAAAGATAAATTACTATTAATAATTTCAAGATGGTAATTACATATCATTATTTTACAGGCATGGAACCCTTCAGAGCTCAACCCTGAACCTGCACATATCAACCACTCATGAACTTGGTCCTGAGTGGAGAGGAAAGGAGGAGGGGCTCTATTCTATGCCTGCTGATTGTGGCAGTGCATCAACTTTCTCCTGTCATTGGGTTCTTATAAAAATGACAGGACGATACTGCATTTGGCCATGGAAAACAGAGGATTTTGGAAGCTGGGAGTTCATCCTGGAAGCTCAGCTGAGAACCCTGATCTTCTAGCCTTTCCAATGATTTTGTAAATCATTTAATGATAATTTCCTTTATACTTAGCCCAACTAGAAGGGTTCAGGCTCAAATAGCAGAAACCACAGCTGATAATTATTCTCTCCAAAGAGGCGTACAATATATGCCGGAAGCCAAGTGACTGTGGGGATGACCACCATCTCAGGCACCAAAGAAAGTATTATATGTTATAGAGATCATTCATTGCTAGCAGAATCTTATCCCTACTATGGGAGAGAAGCGACCTAGATATGTAATAGCTATGCCATTCTTAGCTGGTCTTATAACTGCAAGAACTCCTGAAGCATTGGTTAGGTTTGAAACTAGCTACAGAAGTACTGTGTCTTTGGTGGAAAAAATAGAGTTTTTTCTCTGATACAGGAAAACAGGAGTTTAGATTTAAGTAAATGGATGCTTGAATCTAGGTTCTACAGCCAGTATTGTCTGAGGCATGGAATTCTCTAGGTCTGTTTCCTCAAACTGTCCTTCCACGAGAGTTAGAGATAGTATAGGAAAAGAAGATGGAATGGTGTCTGAGGGAAGGTAGATAGCAGCTACTGTGATCACAGGGTCTGACACTGGTGTGGAGGGACATGTGGATAGCTTTCCCAGGTCTTCACTGCATACAGGTACATTGTCCACATAGAACCTCAATAAAGCAAGACCACTCCCAAACCTCCACTGACTCAACGTCAACTTCTCAGTTTCTCATCTATCCACCCACCCACCCCGGCAGCTCACCCATCCACACTCCTGTCTACTCATTTATCATGTGTCTTCTAAAACAGGCACTGTTGTAAAAATTGAAATTCAATAGTCAAAAGTCTCAAAATTAAGCAGTAGCTCCATCTATCAAATCTAGCCATAGAGAAGTAATCTACTCCAAAACTACTAAAATTAATTTTTAACAATCTATTAAAACTTCTGCTTTATAACAATCTCAGAAGCTAGGGATTTCTGCAAATTTGGGATTGGAGGTGGTAAGAGGTGAGTTCTTTCTTGGTCATCCATGTATCAAATATTAACCAGCAACCTCTGTATACTTTTGCATGTGCTAGTTCCTCAGCTTGCTTTCCCCAGGGAATCTGAAAGATTTAAGGTTCATTCCATATTTCTGTTTCAGGAACTCTAACAGCTGATCCTATGCCCCTTGTTGCTAACAGAGCACTTTATACACACCTCTGTATAACTATTCCTACAATGAGCTAAAATATATTTATTCATGTTCATATATGTATATTTTGAGGTGGGTTTTGGATGAGACCATATCTTTATACTTTTGTATCTAATGAGAGCTCAGTCTGACATATAAAGGAACTGGCCCATATTGAGTGAATCTAGCTCCCAACCCTACCTCAGGCTGGTTCAACCAGGGTCCTCCCCTCAGTTCTGACAAGCATCTTCCCTCCCATCCTCTGATAAGAGCTCCACTGGGAAGCCAGCTCATGGTGAATGGTGGCAGCAGCCCACCTGAGACTCATCCTTCCATCCCTATGTTCCAGACAAATCTCCTGGCATTTAAGAGTAGGAGCAGAATAGAGGGCTGGACAAAACAGAGGATTTCAAGAAGGATGGATGATCAACAATGACAAATGAAACATGAGGTAAAGAGAATGATTGAAAATGGTCATAGTCAGCCCACTGTGTTGCAGGCTCAAACATAAAGGGGACAGGCTCAGATGTAGAGGGGATAGAAACCCCCAAGATCAAAGAGCCCCTTGCTCTTTGAGGCCTTTTGTTCTACCACACTACACCAGCGATATACAGTAAGGAAGTGAACTAGGGAGTCACAGCTCATGACAAGGGCCATGAATGGAGGTAAGATGACGATGACACTGTAATAGTAAACAGTCACCTCTGATAAACCAATTAATTATCCCATTATACCATGCAAGCCTTGTTCTAAATACTACTTGTATACTAATCCTTACAGTAGCTTCTTCCATCACAAATAAGACAAAAGCACAGAAAAGTTAAAAAACATTCCCAAGGTCATGTGCCAAGTACCAAGGAATGGGGAGCTGAACCAAATCATGAGGGATGAAAATGACCCCACAAAATCCTATGAAACCTCTTCTGGCAGTGGTGATATTATCAACCTGTTACTCCTGTTATTATACACTAAATCATGGATTCTGACAGATACTAAACATTGGGAACAAGTGAGATGACTTGACTCAGTGAGTAAAGGCAGTTGCTGCCAAGCCTGATGGCCTGAGTTCAGTCTCCAGAACCCACATGGTAGAAGTAGAGAACCAACTCCTACAAGTTATCCTTTGACCTCCATGTGCACACCATCACACCCACGCTTGCACATGTGCATACCCTCACACACAAATAAATGTAATTTTTAAAGAGTTAACTTTAGCAGTACAAGCTATTAGAAAACACATTTTAAAAACTCAATCAAATGATATAAGAAATTCTTAAAGTTTGTATTTCTGTCCAATAAAGACAATAGAGAGGTTCTTAGGAAAAGGATAGTACATACCTACACATGGGTTGGGCTTGTCAAGAGAGTCACATTTAACTGTCTTAGCAACAGCTACATAAACAATTTTGGTGGCTTTTGAAGTTGCATTGTTCAAAGTGTTTGTTTCTTTTTGTTTTTGGGCAAATGAAATAATAGGATAGGTTCTGAGGGCTGTTAGGCATAAGTTCAAGCTGATTAGGTAAAAACAATAGGTCAGAAATGTTGACCTATATTAGGTCCAAGCCTGTTTAGATGCATGTTTTTATTTTATTTTATATTACTTTTTTTTGGTCGTTTTGAAGCAGGGTCTCCCTGTAGCCCCAGTTGTCCTGGAACTCACTATGTAGACCAGGCTGGCCTTGAACTCACAGTGATCCGCCTGCCTCTGCTTCCCAAGTTCTGGGACTACAGATGTGTGCCACCATGTCCAGCTATTTTATTTTTTTGATGTAGGTTTTTAAAAATATTTTTATTGAGCTTTTGTACATTTCAAAAATAGTTCTTAATCAAATTAAGATTCCCCTCTCCCACCCATGCTTCCATAATCCACCCCCCAGCCTCATATATTCTGCCAAACATGTGTAGGTATGTACTATCCTTTTCCTAAGAACCTCTCTATTAATGACCATTTATATCTATGTTAAAACTTTTTCTTAGAAAACATCAACTCTGGGGCTGGAGTAATGGCTCAGCAGTTAAGAACACTGGTTGTTCTTGCAGAAGATCCAGGTTCGAATCCCAGCACCCACATGGCAGCTAACAACTGTCCATAACTCCAGTTCCAGGGGATCCGACCCCCTCTTCTGACCTCTGTGGGCACTGTATGACACAGGTGCACTTACCTACATGCAGGCAATACACACATACACATAAAAATAATATTTTTTTTAAAAAAAAGAAAGAAAGAAAGCATGAACTCTGATTCAAATGACTGGTCCTGAAATTCCTTTCTGTGGCAGTGTCATGAATCCTGGCTTTACCTGAGTAGATGTCCTAATTCAGGCTGCAGGGCAAGGTGATAGCTCAGTAGATACAGTGCATCCATTTATAAGCACGAAGACTTAAATTCAATCCCACTGATATCAGCCTAATACTATTATTCTGCTAAATAGATATTAAACTGATTTCTAATGACATAGATATATTAGTGAGGTAAATTTTAAAAAGGAACAATCAGTTATGGGGGCACATGCTTGTAATCCCAGCACTGGGACTGGGGAGGCAGAGACAGGCAGAGACCCCTGGAGCTCACTGGCCAGCAAGTCTAGCATACTCTGTGAGCTCCAGGAAGGAGAAAGGGAGGGGAGGAAGGGAGAGAGAGGGAGGGAGGAAGGGAGAGGGAGGGAGGGAGGGAGAGAGGGAAGGGGAGTGAAAGGAACTCAGGGTTCTTCAGGTGGTAGTGCAGAGTTATGTCTTTCCCACTTGACTGGCAATATGATTACATCAAGTTGTAAAATTATAAAAAAAGTGAATATTTTAACTTTCAAGCCCCAATGTAGAAAAAGATAAGAACAAAAGGTTGTGAATGGTGTTGGGGCCACTAAGCTACTGGGTCTGCCTCTGTGCATGAGGATGGAGACATGCATGAAAAAGAGTAATAGAACTGGGTGTGTTGGCACACACCTTTAATCCCAGCACTCAGGAAGAAGAGGCAGGTAGATCTTTATGTGATCAAGGCCAGCCTGGTCTACATAGCAAATTCCAGGCCAGCTGGGGCTACAGGGAGACCCTGTTTCAAAACAAACCAACCAAAAAATGTAATAGATCCACCAGATTATCTTATAAATCACAGGAAGAAAAGTATTTCCTCAGCAAACACTGACCTTTTGGCTGCTCCTCTGCACAGCCCAGCAGATCTTGTTCATTCAGCAGGAGAGCCACGAGGGAGTCGTCTCCTCCCACTGCCCGTTTCTCTAAGTGGCTCTGCACTGTTGAACTTGGACCATCAGCTGAGCTTGCTTTTCCAAACGTTTGAACAAAGCCTTGAATACATCAAGATTCTTGAGCTTCTGTACAGCAATTTCATGTATTAGAATCAGTTAGACAGCCTTAAAAACTAATACACTTATTTTTTTTAAAGCTTTCCAGATAATTCTAAAATTCAATTACTAGAGGAAACAGAACCGCTACATTAGGAGAGAAAAAATAATAATTGGAAGTAGAATAGAAATGCTTAAGCATGTAATTGATGATTTTTAAATGTAGCTTTTGCATTTTCTAGTTAGATGAATAAATCCTTATAAATTTAGTTTTGTGTTTGGCACATAAACACTTAACAAATATTAGCTATTATTAATTCTGTTTTGTTAATGTTCATTAAAAATGTTAACATTTTAAAAATAATTTTATTTTTGAGTAAATGGAATATCTCCAAACCAAGAAGTAATATATAAGGACATAATTCTTGTTTGAAACAGGGTCTCTTATAGCCCATAATGGCCTGGGAGTTGCGATGTAGCAGAAAATGAAAAACTCCTGGTCCCTCTCTCTGCTTATATCTCCAGAGAGCTGGGATGACTGCTGTGTGCTGCCACACTGACACCCACTTTAGAACAGCCCCTTTTTTTGTTTGTTTAACACACAGTACTGGAAATTGAGCATAGGGCTTTGCATGTGCTTGGTAAGTACTCTACCAGAGCTGTATCCTCAGGCTCTTTTTTAAAACACAGTCCAAGTTGCCCAGGAAGGCCTTGAGTTTGCAACTGTCCTGCCTCAGCTTCTGTAATACATGGGACCACAGGTGTGGTCTGCACTACCAGGCCTAACTAAGAGTGTATTCTTAAAGGTACATCTCAAGCATCCCAGGAGAGATATATACCCCAGCCCCAGTCACTTGCTAGAAAATGTAATACTGATCTGAGGCTCCATTTTCTCATCCATAAAATAGGAATGTTGCTCAACTGTCAGGTTCAAAAGACTAACAGCTGTTTTGTGTGCAGAAGTATAATTCTTTAAAGTGAAAAATCGTGACTTTTCCAGTATAAAATGAACATATGTCAATGATTTTATTTAACTCTACTGAGGGAACTAGTAAGATAGTAAGATCTGTTCAAATGCAAATTTGACTTACAGAGCTTAAGGTCAAAATTTAATGGCATTGGCATGAACAAGAATTAGTTCCATTTTGATCAGCTTTACACAGCTTAACAACCACCTCTATAGAATTATAAAATAATCCAGCCAAAAACAGGTATAAATTCCTTAAGGGTCCACAGGACAATTGTCAGCTCCACTGAAAGAAGCCAACAACCCCTTGGCTGGTTTCCAAGTCTGGCAGGTATGTAAAGCACATGGTAGTGCACTTGGCGATGGGGCCAGTGCTGATTAAGTGGTGGCTGTAGCTACCATTCTTGGGAATCATAATTATTTACCTAGAAGACTGAAGCAAATCAGTAAGCATACTGAATGCCAAGACAATTAAAAACAATCATTGCCAGGTTACCATTACTAAGACTAAGAGTTCATGCTGTACATGATTCCCTCCACTGTAAAATACAAAGATCCATAGCCATAATGAAAAGTAGGGTACTAGATAACCAGCAGCAATATGTAAGCTTCAGGAATCCAAGCTGTGGACGTGTGTGAATGACAGAGCAAAGTGGTCTTCCCAGTGCCAACATTTGCCAGCTCAGTGACAGCAGTCACTGGAGCCCAAGTCACCAAAACTACACCCTTGTGGAAGTTTGGAAAAGGCAATGAAAACTATTGATGGAGGAGAGTTAGAAGGGTGGGGGATCAGAACTCCCACATAAGCTGAATCCACACACTAAATTTCAAAGAAAATGAGAATATCCACTAAATAGAGCAAATAAACTTATCAACCAGGGCATCAAGGATTAATAGAGAAACGGATCCAGCCATTAACTGTACAGAGCGATGACATGGGGTGATTTAAGGGAAGGGGAATATTTCAGTGAAGGGTTTGGAAGTTTTGTTTTTCACTGGCCACTGCCTCTCAGCTCCGTTTCCACCCTCCTACATTTTCCCCATCGCAGGAGAAAAATGTGCATACTCCAGTTTTCTCCACGCACCCCTTTTAGCTGTCTCTTGTAGGTGTCTCTTGACTTTTATAAAATGGACAGAATCTGGACTAATGATTTCTATTTGACCTTGGCAAACTCACTGAACTATGTGCTCTTGTGATACAGGCACCTAATCTTTTTTTCCTGGGAACCTCAACACGCTATTCCACCCCCAAAATAGAGAATGAATGTGGGCATGTTTGAGAATTGACATATCAAAGCACTAAAACACAGTGTACATCTTCATTGGAAATGGAGATTGAGAAAGGGCACTTGACATTGTATGTGGTATTCCAGAACTAGGGATGAAAAAGCAACACTGTCTGATAAGGATGGATTCAAGTTTATAGTTCCCCAATTGAAGCTGGAGAAATGGTTTTGAATAAAAGTGATGGTGTGGCCTGACTCGAGGACACAGTTCCAGAGCACAGTTCTGTAGCATAGTTCCAAGAGGCATGGCAGGGATGGGGGGGGGGCACATGTCCTCTGAGTCTGGACCTACTCTTTAAAACTAAAATTAAAAGTCAGGCTGTTTCATTCCGTTATTAACTGCAATGCACCAGGGTAACACCAGAGGCACCAGGGTAACACCAGAGCCTCTCAGAGATAATCTGCTGGTAGGAAGCTGGCAGAGACCAGACTTAGGAGGACTTCCCTTCTGGAAGTGGTTCTGACATGCATAGGAGCAGCCATGGCAGTAGCGTAGCAGGTGAGCATGAGCCCCAGAATATCCATCTGCTTTGTCTACATGGTTTAGGCAGCAGATGTGACAACATGGGTCACACATAGCCTCCACATGTACTCCTGGGCTACAGCAGTGGCAGCAGCAGGCAAGCTGGGTTCCTGGGCCCCTGTTGGCATGGTGGTGGCTCATAGAGGTTACTAGCCTCTAGGGAAACACACCTACCCTTTTTAGAGCCTCCATGCCTTCCAACAGCTTGACGCTGTTTTCAGTAGGACATTGCCCCTGCTGGTTCCAACTGCCTGAGTGGATAGATAGAGCCAGCTCCTGACAGCAGAACAGGGAAGGTGTTCACCATTCTCAAAGGTGGTGAAAATTCAGAGAAGCAGTGATACCTAGGGAGCTGTAATTCCAGTGGAAACTGATCTGCTGCAATAAAATATAAAATGAAACCACGTGTTACAAATGTATACGTGTCTGTGGAGAGGAGGCATAGAGTATGAGGACATTCTTAGTGATTCCCTCTGGTCCACTGATCAAGACTGCAGGTGATAGATAGGGGTTCCTATCATCTTGGGCAGAATGCAGGTCTCATTCCTACCTCAATAAGAACCCCTATGGATGAAGACCTATGATGCCCAATTCTTTGTTCTGCCTGGTGAGTCTGTCTTAACTCTCCAAGGTACGCCTACTTACACTTTTCTAAAATCTATTGCCCTTTCCTCTGGTTTTGACGTCACTCTCTGGGAAGGTGCTCTAGGGGAGACATCCCTAATCTTAGGCCACCTCACCCAAAGATGGAGGTGATTTTCCAATTCTCCAGTAGCAAGTCTTCCCTAGCTGTCCCAGGGACACAAATCATGCTTTTGTACTGCTTAACACTCTCTAGTGGCTTGCTCCAAGGCCTGGTCCCACCTCCTCTGATTCGTGCAGCAAGACATTACACTATAGAACCAGGCTCTCTTCTTGCTCTCTTCCCCTTCTTTCTGTTTCAGCCACAATTCCCTGCCTTCCATTGTTTAAACAAGCTAAGGAGTCCCACCTCATAACCCTGGTATGCTTCCACACTTCCTTCTTCTGGTTGGAATGACCTTCACATTTCTGTTCCTTCTACCCACTCAGGCTTCAGTAACATTGTCCCCTCTTCAAATAAACCACCCTCATCTCAAGTTTAATCAGTTCACTGTCTTATTTCTTTGATGATTAGCCCTGTCTGAAACTGTCTTGCTTTTTAACAGGTTCAAGTATTTGCCTTCCACATCGGAGTAGCACTTTCATTATATTTAGAACCTTTTCTGACTTGAGTAATGAACTCCCGTCGAATATAAGTACTCAATGAGGTCAAGTGTTAGCAGCAACTTATCAAGCCATGTATTTTTAATATGAACAAAAGTATCTATCAACATATATAGGATATATTCTATATCAAAAAATGTATGGAAGAACTGTAACTTGAGTATTTATAGATTATTTTTAAAGTGTATCATTTAAAACATGGTAATGGATCCATGTTTCTTAGTTCTCTAATGCTAAGTAATAAATTGCCCTAACACTCAGCAGCTTATGACAACATTTATTATCTCACTGGGTCAGGAACCTGGGAGAGACCCCCTAGGTGACTCCGACTCATGGTCTCTAGGTCTCTCCCAAGGCTGCAGGCATCTGAAGGGACCACAAACTCAGCTTCCAAGTTCTTTCAGCCAGCATTTGACAAAAGGCTCCAGGTTCTCATCACGGGATTGCCCCATGTGGAGGAGGATGCTCACCTAGCATGGCAGCAGACTTCCCCAGAACACACAGGAAGCAGTAGACTTTTATAACCAGATTAATCAGAAGTCAGACACCCTCATTTCTGCCATATCTATTGGTCCACAAACTGATCCTGGTGGAGAATGGAAGAGTAACCATAAAAGGTGTGATGGACACAGGTTACTGTGAACGATCTTAGAGGCTGGTCTTGACAGTTTGAAATATGAACCAATGTCATGTCCTACTGTCATTTAATTTTCTTAATGACTCACCAATACATGCAGCTGAGGGTGAAAGAAACCCCAGCAAATGGTGGCTTATACAAGATTTTTTTCATGCCACAAGAAACCCCAGAGTGGCAGTGCACAGCTGCTACAGTGGAGTCAAGGACACCTTCTAGGTCCTAGGTCCTTCTGGCTTTCCACTCCTTACCCTAGGAGAAGGTAGGAGCATTGCCAGGCATGCTGCAAAGAGATTGTGTGATCTCTTGAGAAAATATTGTTTCCTATTGTTAGGCATTAATAGTAGTACACACACACACACACACACACACACACACACACACACACAACCCAGTACTTCTATGTGATTTTCTCTTATTGTTATTTCAGGTTTTGATCACTGCCTGAAATTCTGAGCCTAGTTTCACTTTAATAAGATGCTTCTTCAAGCACACCTGAGCTTCCAAACTCTTTCCATTTATCCTACAGCCCTCCTCCCCTTCCTCCCTTTTTGGGAGAAAAGGACTCATGAACCCAGGTTGGCCTCCAACTCACTATGTAGCTGAGGATAACCTTGGACTCTTGACCCTACTGCTTTTACCTCTCAGGTGCTGGTATTACACGTCTACCAGCACCACCATGCCTAGTTCCTCACACAATAATTCTTTTCCTATTATTTTCTTGGTTTATAATCTCCTTTGTAAAAAATACTATAAAAATAAAGAGAGATAGGGCAAGTTGATTAAATGTTTTCCCTTTCAGGAAAAGAAGATAATGCTGAGAAACTACCTTAATTCTGTATAAAAGGGAAACCCCACAAAATCAAAAAAACAAAACAACAACAAAAAAACAAACTGCATTCCAAAAATACCATGAAATGCAACATGGCATTTTTGTACTTAAAAAAAAAAGTCTTCAACATTTATGCCAAAATTGTCTTTAAAATTTAAGCTGTTAAAAATACATGTTTAATTTAGTAGCTTTTAATTAAGAGGGCTTTTTCCTGGGTGCGGTTGTTAAGTGGTAAGTTGACTGTTGCCACAAAGGAGTATCCTGCCTCTGTAAAAGCCAGACTTAGTACTAAGAACAGACTTGTGGGCTACAGCATAATTAAAACCTGAAGTTCTGGTGAGGAAATGATTAAAGTCATGGCCTCACATGCTGGGTGTATGCAAACTACTTTAAGACTTCGATAATGGAATGTATGGCCTTAAAAGGATTTCATTAAGATGAGAAACACCTAAAATGTCATTGATAAACCATACTTTCCATCTTTAAATAGAACTAGAATCACTAAAATTATACATTGATTTGATATGGACAACCTTGTTATGCCTACTAGGAATACAGAAAGTCATCTTTTAAAAAGCACAGTTTAAATTTATTCTTAGATTTATTCAGAAATATTTTAATTTTGAATCTATAATAAAAATTAAGCACATGGCTACAAAAACAACAACAACAAAAAAAGCACAGTTTAATTATGGTCTGCAATACTGTAATGCTATTGTTCTAAAATGATGGCCAAATTTGTTTTCTCCCCCGATCTAGAAGCCTTTGAGGGGGAACTGACACTGATTCTAATCACTCCAACAGCTATTAAAATGCCTGAAAACAAATCCTGAATCCATCACTCTTGAGTCCAGCCTTGGCAGACAAAAGAAAAATGAGGAGGAACCCAATAGAGAGATGCTTTTAGAAGCTCTTGTCAAGAAATTCCAGTGGACTCTCATATGAACATTTGCCCTGTTCTGACTTTTTTCTGGTTCCCTGTCTAGAACTTGTAATGCTAACTGATCTTGCCTTTACTTCTCCTTCACATCTCCTATTCACCAGTCAAGGACTTTCTTCTCCCCTTAGAGACAAGAGTTATGCAATCTGGGAGTCTTTTAGATAGACCCACTGAAGATTCACCCAAAAAGAGAGAAGCACCCTTCCTCTCTCGGTTCAAGTCCTGAAGCCAGAGCAGTCTGTGTCCCAGTTCCCTATCAGCAATTTGGACAACCCCTTCAGAGGATGGCTGGTAAGAACAGGAAGTAGGAACTGGTTAGGCAGTTAGGGTAAAAAGACCCCAAAGAAAAGTAGCCAGTTTCTTGGCTAAAAGCCAAAATATTCTTGGGCCTCTTAGCAACATACTCTGTTCCAAAGGCCAAAAATGTCAAAAGTATTTGGGAGCTCTTATCTAATCCTTAAAAGATTTTAGTGTTACCTCTTCAGAGGGGGGAAATGTTAGAGTAGCAAAAAACCCCATTTAAAAACAAAAAGGAGAGAGAGTACATGAAGTTAATCAGAAAAAAGTGACGGGGAGATATGGGAGGAGTTGGAGGGGATCGGGTGGGCATGGATTTGATCAAAACACCTTATATGCCTTATGAATGGCTCATTGGCCATTACATTGCCAGCTATTGTTGGTGCTCCTGGGGTTAATAATTTCAAACATTTTCAGTATTGTTCAGTATCTCTAGGCTTGTGAGTTACTAAAATGTGAAAGTATAAAACATACTTGCTATTTATAAGAGAAGTAGACTCTGTCTCTCCCCTTTAGCAAAGTATTTAAAGAGTTGGGCTTTCTTTAAAGATTAAGTAACCATGAGCAGCAGCAAATTTAGGGAGTGGAATCCAGATGAGCAGCAGATGAAGGCCTTTTCAAACCCTGTTCTTCAGCACTGTTTCAATTTACTTTTAAATAAAACTTATTAGTTTCATAACTGTTAATGATAAAATGAAGTCAAAAGCTTTATAAGATCTAAGCATCACTAAAGAAAGGAAACTAAGTCAAGAAAATAAGAATTGTCTGCTTCAAAACTGAAAAGTAGCTACACATGTAATATGAATAAACACTCCAAAAACAAAAACTGAAATTCAAGATCCTATTAAACTCAAACAAGACAATTTTTGAAAAACTGCATATTATTTTGTGTTGCAATAAAAAATTATATTAAAAAATCAGGAAGTCCAAATTCCTTCTCAATAAAATCCAACTGACTTGGAATAGGAAAGCCATTGCTGACTCTTTCACAGTGAAATCTGATTAGCACACTTGTGTATTACAGCTCTTAGGGCAAGTAAGGACCTTCTACTACATTTTACAGAGAATGTGCTGGTTGGTCAATAAACGAGCTATGATAACACAAATTTCAAATTTGATGAATACCCTCTAAACCCATTGATTTAAGATTTCCTTGGAATTTTTGTATGACTTACTTAGAGTTTCACCTAATTTCAAAGCTATACTACCAATCTGAAACACTAACTTATGCACTTGTTTAGAATTGGAAAAGGTGAGAGTGTTCTGGTTCTCTCCTAATTACATAACTCTTACAAAAACTTGAGGTATCTGATGAAAATGCTATGATTCGTATTGCTACAGAGAACTGTTTCATTGAAGACAAGCAGTAATGCAATAAAGAACAAATTGAAAAGATTCTGATTTTTTAAAATTGATCATCATACTTTCTCCCTAATAAACACCCAGTAAGACTTTTTCCCCAAAAAACACTGGAAAATAATTCATTTGAAACATCTGTAAGTTAAGATTTGACCAAAAATACAATTGAAATGATTTTTCTGCTATAAGATCAAAACGAATTTAAAATTAAATAGGCTCTTTCATCTCCAGATCTTCCTTGTGTACTATAGGTGATGGCACTGATTTGGTACCTAACCATCATCCATGCATCCTCCCTACAAGAACCACTGAGTCACCATGTCATTGGGAAGAGGATGGGAAAAGTAGCAAATTTCTTTTTTCCAGAAGACACTGAAACAAAATGATAAAGAATAAAAAAAAAAAAACCTGACATTATACAATTTCCACTATAATGTTGGTGAATTCTAACTCCATTTCCCTATTCCTTCCTCATTTTTATTTACCAAAGATGATATAGGTTCCTACCAGTCTCCCAAGCTCCAAAAGCCCTTTTCCCATCTCACCAATCTTACCTTCCCCAACATGGTCAGCAGAATTATTGATGAAAGATGAATTTCACAGTATGTACCTACTTGGACAGAATTCTGGAAAAAATGGTACCAAGGATGCAGACATGACATTTTCTTCTAAAATTCCACTACAGTGCTGAGGATATAAAATGCTCTGGGTTTGAACTCCAGCACCACACTGCACCATGCCACATAAGCTGGGAGTGGGGATGTATGCCTGCAATCCAGTACTCCAGAGATGAAGAGGGGGATCAGAAGTTCAAGGTCATCCTTGGCTATATAGAATTCAAGGCCAGCCTGAAACATGAGACTCTGGCATGCATACACACACACACACACACACACACACACACACACACACACACACACACAAAGACACAAATCCACTTGAACAAGGAAAAAATATACATAGTGGGATCCACTACTTGGATCTTGATGAAAGCAAGTCTCAGTATCATCTAGTCAGATGACTTAATGATCCAGGTATGATACTGGGTTATAGAGACCCAGAGCGAGCAGAAATGGGTCAGATATCCACAGAAATGCAGTGAAAATACTTGGGTTACCCACATAGGAATACTTGCATACACACTCTTAGGAGACAAAAGGTAGAGTTAAACTTTTTTTTAAACACCACAAGGCAGATTTTACTTTTTCAAAAGGGTGTCTTACGTGATCAGTCAGACCCAGCAAGCACACAGGACCCAGAAGCGTGGTGGGCTTTTATCCCTAGCACAAGAGGACTGTGTCTTTTCTCCAGTGGCTGGAGTCTGACCTCACAGGCATTCCCAGTTGGCTAGTTTAAAAGAATCAGCATCAAGCTGGATGTGGAGGCACATGCCTTTAATCCCAGCACGTTGGGAGGCAGAGGCAGGTGGATCTCTGTGAGTTCAAGGCCAGCCTGGTCGAGTTCCAGGACTGCTGGAGCTACAGGAAGACCCTGTCTCAGAAAGGCCAAAAAGAAAAAAAGAAAAAAAGAGTTGGCTTCAGCATGAACGGAGAAGAGCTCTACTGCCCCAGGATAGCATGCTCAGGAATGCATCAGGGCCTTTCCAAAGCCTTACAGGGTATGGTGGGGTTAAACAATTAGAATTTCAGGCTGAGAGGTGGCTCAGCGGTTAAGAATACTTGCTGTTCTTTCGGGGTTTGATTCCCAGCACCACATGGCAGCTAACAATCATCAAAACTTGTTTCAAGGGAATCCGACACCCTCTTCTGGTCTCTGTGGGGCATTGCATGCACATGGTACACATATACATATAGGTAAAACACTCATACACACAAAATAAAAATATTTTATAAAATGATTAGAATTCCTTGTCATAAACCAAGTTCCAGGTTTTACAGGGTTTGAAATAAAAGAATATTTAATGTTTCTTACAAATCTCTCCACTTATTTTCTTATCTTCAAACTCATTAAGGCCTTGGTTCTCTTTCTGCTATATCTTTGAATTAGCAATTGCTATAGGGAGGGGACAGTCATTTGCTAATAGCTTGACTCAATAAGCAATAAGCCTGAATTAGTATAATACAGGATCAGGACACCCACTGATTACCAAGGAAGTTAGCATGGAGCCTGTAAGACCTTCACAGTTTCCAAACCATTCTTATAGGAGGTTGGAAAGTTCCCAAATTTTTCATTCTTTAAAAAGTGCCTTAAGACCTTGGAGTTATATTTGTGGTTGAGATGATATACAACCCTGTCCTCCCAGCATTCCATTAACCCCATCTTTTTCAGCCCAAATCATGACTAATCCTAACCTATCCTCCCAAGACTCTTTGTTAGTAGAGCTGAATGGAGACATAGATATCAGTCAAGTATCCCTCCAGTAAGCCTATCTAAAAGGCATCAAAAGTGCATAAGTGGCTTTATTTGTATAACTGTGGGATAAAGGTAGGAAAGAAAGTCTTCAACTGATGTCTAGAAAGAGATGTGAGGGAGGAGAAAAGGCAAGAGCATTACAAGTACTACAGAACCAGGAGAATTTCTTGGTGGATTCACGAGACCATCCGTTCATTGGGTTCCTCTTTGTTTTGCTTTTGGCATCTAAGGCTGGATTCCAGAGTGATGAACTCAGGGTTTGCTTTCTGGCCCTTTGATAGCTTTGGGGAGTTGCAAGAATCACAGTGTGAGTTCCTTCCCAAACGGCCTCTAGACTGGGAGAGAAAAGAAATTTAGCCATCATTTCTTGCCTCTTTGGGCTGGGGTAGGCACTGCAGTGTTGAATTTAGGCCAAGATTTGAAGTCTTACATCTGAGTAGCATTTTATAATTAATGTGAGAAATAATTGTAACATCTTACATGAACTTAAGCCTAATGTCTGGGAAGTACAATCCCTTGGAATCTTAAAGAAGCATATCAATCACTTTAGTCTTTGATTATACTTTCCTGTTGGGTACTTAAGACCATGAAGTTGGCCTAAATTAACTATTTTTTCTTATGTAAGAAGAATAAACAAAAAATTTTAAAAATATGAAATTACACATAAACACACACCTATATACACATTCTTAAGAGCCCAAAGGTAGATTTCAACTTAAAGTTTCTATTGTTTTGGTGAATTTCACATATCTTGATCATATTTAGAACCCTACCCCTATCTGCACTCCTCCATGGTGCCCCCTCTGCCAGATTTCATGCATTCTGTCATAAATGTGAAGGCCTAGAGTGTCAAGTTTGTGTTCCCCGTTGTCTTGGTGTGAGTTCACTCACCGGAGCCTGGTCAGCCTATCTAGTGTCACTCCCTTAAAGAAGACCAGCTATTCCTCACCCAACAGTGATCAGTTGCCAATAGTTCCTCGCCTAAGGTTAGGGCTTCTAACCTATTTCCCCACTTCTATGCTGGGTTTTTGTCTGGTCTGAGTTTGCATGGGTCTTGAGCATGCTGTCACCATTGCTGTAAGTTCATAAGAGCAAGTCCCCAGCTGCCTGGAAAATTCCATTTCCTTGTGATCATCCACTATTCCTGACTCCTACCATCTTTCTACCTCTTCTGCAATGGTCCCTGAGCCCTGGGTGGCAGGGGTTTACTATGAGTCCTATCCAGGGACACACACTCTGCAGTCTTATTCTCTACATTTTGACCAGTTGTAGCTTTCTGTGTTGATCACCATGAGGCAGTGTCACTGGTGAGAGTTGAGAGATGCATTAATATTCTTTCTACTCCCTCTTCCACTATGTTCCCTAAGCCTTAGGTGTAAAAGTTGCATTGGAGATGTGTCACTTAGGGCTGGGCATTTCACAGACACTTATTCTCTGTATTTGACCAGTTGTGGAATTCTGTAATAGTATCCATCTGTTTCAAAAAGAAGCTTCTTTGATGAGTTGTGAGAGGTATACTTTCTGTAATATAAGGATACATATTTAGCATACAGTAAGAAATTAATTTGTCTAGGGATGTGACAGATAATAGGTTTTTCTCTAAGATCTATGACCTCTCCAGCCATGTGTATTTGGCTATGTTTACAGTAGCACACATGAGTTCCCTCCCATTAAGTGAGTCTTAAGTCCAATTAGATAGCTGTTCTTTACCAAGATAAAAATGCCACTACTACACCAATACAATAATTTGCTGCACCAGCACTGTTGTGGTTATTATGCTTTGTTTGGACCACTACCTTAGCACTTGTGTGTGTGTGTGCACACGTGCATGCACATGTATAGAGCTGAAGGCTACGTAACAAGAAGCACAGTGCCCAACAGAAGAAACCTCCCTTCAAGTTGTTGGTCAGGGCAGTCCAGAGACTCCCAAAACAGCACAGGCTATTGCCATAGCCCTTGATTGCCACCCAGTGAAGCTAAAGGTTAAGACCCTACTGCTGAAGATAGGACATACTTCAGACACACACAGGACTTGGAGCGATCAAACTGGGACTGACCTGGAAGCCTCTTCCTTGAAGATTTATCTTTTTGTTGTTTGTTTGTTTGTTTGTTTGTTTGTTTTTATAGGACTGGAAATGTAGCCCAAGGCCTCACACATGCTAGGTAAGTGCACTGCCATGAGCTGTATCTCCAGCCCTGGAAAGTATATTTCACACATTAGAAAATTTTAGTATTATAAATTAAAGTTTAAAGCTACCACAGTGGATAAAATAGGCAAACATTTCCATGTAACAGACATATTTCCAGTTCTTTAGAAATGCACACAATAAAATAAGAGCAGCCATGCTGCTCTTGAGGGGCTCATTATTCTGCAGCAGAGGCAGCGGCTTTCCTGGTAGTCTGTATATCAGCATAAACAGTCAGTTGATGAGGGAAGCTCCTTTTAGAAAAAGTAGTGAATAAATGAAGAAAAATTACAGAATTAGAGGGGAAAAAAAATCAACATTTTTCTACCCTGCAATAAAATAACGGATTCAGGCAAGGCTCAACATCACCTGCTTAAAAGCATTAGGTAAATAGCTGACCTGATTCTTTTAATAAAGGAATCGGTGTGACATCACCTGAAGCTACAGATCCACCTTAGTATTAATGGAAATGTGACAATCGGACCACACATCACCCTAATGTGGTGCAACAGAAAGCCTAGCTCTTTGGGAAGTTGTTCTATTAAAAAAAAAAAAAAGTAAAACCTGAATTCAATCAAGATTTTGGACTTAACTACTGGTTTACAGGAAAATAAAGGAGTTACAATTTCTTACTATGGCTTAGATGCCACATCTGTAATTTTAAAATGAGATTTAAGTTGGCAATTCTCCCACTTTACCTTCATCTCCTCTATTTTTGTATGATTTTTTAATTTTTATTTCATGTGTACAAATATATTGTCTGCATGTATGTAACTGCACCCATGTCATGCAATGCCCACAGAGGTGAGAAAAGGGCATCAGATCCCCTGGAACTGGAGTTACAGACAGCTGCCATATGGGTGCTGGGAATCAAACCCTTTTCCTCTGCAAGAGCAGCCAGTGCTCTTAACTGCGGAGTCATTTCTCCAGCTCCAGTTTCATCTATTTTTTTTTAACATAAACTACCAAGACAATTTCAATAGGAGGCATGAATATAGACACAAAATATCTCAGTTTGTTTCTTTAATAAGTTCACCTTCCTATTGCTTAACAGTATGGGGCAGAACAGGACTCTTTCTAATGCTTGGGAGGATATTTAATTCATAATTAAACTCCTGATTCTGCATGGGACTAATGAGCTTTGCAGCAGTCCAATCTTGCAGATTTTTAGGCCCACCAGTCATCCTCATTTCCCCAAGACTATTCCAATTTTAACATGGACGTCTTACATCTGAAGAAACGTCTCATTCCAAGCAAACTTGGACAGCTGTTGCTCCATAACGAGAAAGTCCAAATAAAGAACATAAGTCTCTTCAAAAACAATAAAGAGCCATGCAAGTAAGAACAACTAAAGGAACTCATTTTCAGAGCTAAGGTTTTGAGCTGCATTTTCCTAGGAAGGTCATAAGTTAAGAATTTTGGCTTGGCCAGGCCCTGAGCTACAGCTGGGGCCCAGGACCCTGGCAAAGGCTCTGGAGAACTCATATAGTTAAAGGGACAAAGCTGGAGGCCAAGCAGAATCAAATGCATGGCTGATTTATCCTTCAACAGACTTGTCAGATTCTGAAGCTATGCAGGGTAGGACACAAAAGAGCTAAGCAAAAAGCCTCAGAAAAGCAAAGTATAATTTCACCAAATATCAATGAAAGGCAATGACCTACCCAGGATAGGAGCCCTTGGGCCAAGAGGAGGCAAGAGCTGGAAGCTTTGGAGGGTGTTGTGATGATTCCCAACCAGTTTTCTAAGGGGAACAGTTGTCAATTCTGACATCACTAGAAGCTACAAACCCATGCATGATCCCTGTCATAAGTCTGCTTCTGAGGGGTAAGGGGTGTCAGAGAAGCTGGCTGAGGTTTTGGTGGTTGGATTGGAAATAAAGAAAAAGTTGGAGTCTTGAATGGTTGGAGCATTGGTTTTGAACACACAGGGCATTTCCTGAATTTAAGACTGTCTGAGGCAATTAACTAAAAATTTAGCCTGAAAACTTGCTAATAAGGTCAGAGCAGAATTACCTGTGCTCTGTCAAAGTTAAAAAGAAGACAACTCATTTGTATAGAGGTGACCCAAAGTAACCTGTATCTTAAGAATACAGTCTGATGACTGAATGTACTGGTTTGCTAGAGGTGTTGTAACAAAACATCAAACAGCAGCAAAACTAGACATTAATTTTATCAGAGTTCTGAAGCACAAAATCTACACCAAGACTCTGGTAGACTTGGGCTCTCCTCACATCTTTTATTGTCTTACAGACAGCTGGCTACACCCATTTGTAGTCCCCTCCCTATCTTCTCTGGTATCTCCTTCTTTTATGGACAGATTGAATTAGGGTGTACTCCAATGGCCCCAATGGCCTCATTTTAACTTAATCACCTTTTTAAAAATATTTTTATTTTTAATTGTATGTATGCATGTGTGTCTGTATAGGAGTCTGTGCATATGAGTACAGTAACCACAGAGGCCAGAGGCATTGGATTATTCTGAAGCTGGAGTTACAGGCAGTTGTGAGCTGCTCAATGTGGATGCTGGGAAACCAAACTAGAATCCTCTGAAAGAGCAGTATGTGCTCTTAATTGCTGAGCTATCCTTCAGCACCTTAATTTCCTTTCTTAAATGCACTACCTGAATACAGTTATATTCTGAGATATTGGGAGTTAGGGCTACAACATATAAACTGTCAAACACAATTGAGTCCATGCCATGGGGCTGGTCATCCCTCTTCACACAATTTGCTTAACCCCACCCCAAAAAGACCTGTCCTGTTGAATGCCTTTCCTTAAAGACATAGAATATCTGGGGTTCTTCAGGACTTTTAACAAAAGAAAAAGTGGAATTTACAACATTTGATAGTTTTGAAGTGGAATCAAATAAGAAGGAAGGGAATATAAGTAGGTGTGTAAAACAGGAAAATATTAGTAAGGTGGTAGACATATAAAATTAATTATGTCTAAATTACATTAAAAATAAATAGGCTAAATACTCTAATTTAAAGGTAATAGTTGTCAAACTGAAAAGGCAAAGAAACAGAAAACAACCAACCAACAAAAATTAATGTGACTTCTAAGAGATATACCTAAAATACAAAGTGATAGAAAGGTAGGGGCTGGAGAGATAGCTCAGTGGTTAAGAGCTCTGGCTGCTTCTGCAGAGAACCTGGGTTCAATTCCCAACACCCACATGATGGCTAACAACCATCTGAAACTCCAGTTCCAGGGGATCCAACACCCACCCTCTTCTGGCCTCCGCAGGCTTTACACAGCACAGGCGCACTTATACACATGCAAGCAAAACACTCATATACATAAAATTAAAAAATAAATAGTAATATCAGATAGCAATTACATTAGATATACTTTTGCATCACTGGTACCTGATGTAAACAGCTTAAAGAGGAAAGGTTTGCTTTAGCTCACTGTTTCACAGGGTTCAGTATAAGGTGACTTGACCCCATGTACTTATGCAGAACATCATTCATGGTGGTAGGAGAGTATGAAGGAAGATGAGTTGTTCACTTCGTAACAGAGAGGAAACAAGAAACAGGAAGGGGCCAAGAACAAGATTCCCCAAGAGACTACACCCTGGGGACATATTTCCCACAAGCTGAGAACACCTTCCAGAACTTCTCAAAATAGCCCCACCAAAAGGGAAAAAGTATCTAACACATAAACTTATGAAGGATATTTCATATTCAAATCATAACATTCTACCCCTGGGCTCCAAAGCTCATGGCCATTTCATAATGCTCATGTAAGTATTTAATCCATCTCCAAGACTCCTCATAGTCTTAGCAGTTTCAACAGTGCTCAAGAACCCTAGTTCAAGCCTGGCAAGGTGGCACATAACTGGAATCCCAGCACTTAGGAGGTAGACACAGGAGGATCAGGAATTTAAACCCAGTCTCAGTGATATAGCAAGTCTGAGGCCAGCCTGGGCTACATGAGATTCTATGTCAAAAATAAAAGGGCCCAAGGCTGAAGAGATGGCTCAGCAGTTAAGAGCACTGACTGCTCTTGCAGAGGATCTGGGTTCGATTCCCAGCACCCACATGACAGCTATGAACCATCCTTAATTCCAATTCCAGGGGGATCCAAAGCCCTCTTCTGACCTCTGCGGCACTGCACGACATGGGTACATGTGGGAGACAGGCTTGAGCCTAGGGTAAAAGTCTTATTGACAGCCATACAGCAGGCCTGAGGCAACGGCCAGAGGGCTGGAGCCACAAGGAAAGTCTTGTGACATTTGCTCCCATTGGCAGATCATGAGACTGATGCCTAGAGCTCGCCACTCCCTAATCACCACCCTTGGAATCAAAATTGCAACACTTAGATACTGCCAACAGTCAGGGTCACGTGGTTTCCAGGAATCCAGGCTCTGTAATCTGAAACCCAGTATGCTAATGAGGCATCCTACTTGCTGTGCTGTGATTGGACCACTACCCCTACATAAGCTTGTGCCTTCCTGCAATAAAGCAGATCTGTGTCACTGAACCTGGTCTCCTGCAACTGAATGTGGCAACGCTGCCTCACCAGCCCTGGGGTCTAGACCTGATGACTGATTGGAGGAACTGAGAGCAGGAGAGCGGCCATAGCCGGAGGAGAGCAGCTACAGCCGGCAACCACAGGTGCACTCACATACATGCAGACAATACATTCATACACATAAAATTTAAAAAGTAAATATTAAAAAAAATAAAATTAAAAAAAAATAAAAGGGCCCAAGTTCAATGTCTTCTCTGAGACTCAAGGTAACTCCTAAAGTCTGTGACATACAAACAATAGCACATATTCATTCCTATCCCAAAAGGAGAACCAGGAAAATAGCAAGTAAAGATTAGACAGAAGACCTAAACTGAGTAGGGTGAATACTAACTCCTGTAGTACCATGTTTCCCATCAGTTCTCCTCTGAACTTCACACAGGCACATGGCATTCATACACATACACATACACACACACTAAACAAGCAAATAAACATTAAAAATATCATATATGTGCATATATATATAAAAAAACCTCTACCTCATTTTCAAGAGACAACAAAACCAGACCCAGAGATGACTCAGATGTTACACTATCAGACATGAACATAAAAATAACTATGATTGATGTTAGAGGAACTAGTAAAAGTCTGTATAAAATGTTCTTTTTGCCAGGCAGGAAAAAGGAAGGATATGTCTTTAAGTGTCAACTACTATGCTATCAAGTATTAAGCTCAATGTTTTAATGACTGAGTTCATTTGAAATTAAGATTTTATTTCTTGGAATGCTTCAACTGCCACATGAACTATTTCAGAAAGATTGAAATAAAACTCTAAAATGAGACAAATTCAAAATAATAAAATTCTTAAACCACTAGCCTGGAAATTCAAATTTATGAACCTGTATGGCAATTAATTATACTTTCCTATAGAAATAAAAGCAAATTAACTAAAACAGACAATAAGTTTCAGATGGGGTTACACTGAGATGACATTGAGGAAGTTTTCTGAAGTTGAGGCTATAGTTCACTGGCAGTGGGTGCTTAGCCTACCAAAAAAGATGAAAGTGATTAACTTGTCATTTTTATGATGAAAACATTTTTTCCCATAAAGATCATTTACATATGTCTTATGGTCTCCCTAGTTCCCTTTTATAAAACAGTGCTTTTCATATTTAATTATAGGAAAAGATTATCAAAAAAGTTATAAAAAAAGTAGTCACCAGCATACAGTTACAACATTTATAATTAGTTACATACATATGTGAGGTCAATGAGAGACCATATATATGACAGTGATCCCCATATGATGATGTCACCTACTGATGAAAGAAACTGCCCAATGGTGCATTGCTCAGAACATATTCTTGTCATTTAAGCAAAGCAATAGGAAATTACAGGTTTTATTTTCATATGTTTAACAGTAACCCAGTTGTCAATATTAACTTCATGTAATAATAGCATTTTCTGCTCTTAACCCCTACCAAAGTAATGCCAAAATATAAAGAAAATGAGTCAAATACTGAAATTGTTATTCAGAGTAGCTCTTAAATCTTTAATTTTTAAGCAAATCTTAAATTTTAAGGGGAAAAAAGATGCTACATCTAGTTGTGGTAAATAAGCCCCAAACATTAAGCAATCTTGAGAATCAAGCACCTATTTCAATTTAGTAGTGTCAAAAGTAAAGCATATAATACAGAGAATTTTTATTCTTTTTCCCTTTTTCTTTCTTCCTTTTTATTTGGGGGGGATCTTTGTTTTCTTGAGATAGGTTCTCTCTGTAGTCCCAGCTAGCCTAGAATTCCCTAGGTAGACCAGGCTGGCCTCAGTCTCAGAGATTCACCTGCCTCTGCCTCCCAATGCCAGGATTAAAGGTGTGCTAACACAGTCAGGATTTTACTCTTAAAAAAAAGGAGGGAAGGAGGGAGGGAGGGAGAGAGGGGGGGAGGGGAAAAAAGGAGGGAAGGAGAGAGGAAGGGGAGAGGAGAGGAGGGAAGAAAAGAACTGTGTAGCAATAACCGAAGCACTTTCATCCCTGTGGGAGGCTCCTTAAGACTTAGGAAGTTCCAAATTTTGAAAGCTTCCATTCTGCAGGGAGGCTGTGAAGACATAAGAAATAACTCGCAAGTCTCAGGAAGTCCCTGAAAATTATAAGATTCACAGGCCCCCTCCCTCCAAGGTTATATAAACAGTAGACTACTGGGAGAATGGAGTCTATGACCTGGCCTATTGCCTGCAAGCCATGCCGGTGCCACCTGGAGAACTCCAAGGTACAGATTTTGTGAATCATCACCCATGCTAGGCTTTTCAGTTAAGCAGCTGTCTTTAGAACATCCATGTATGGAACTCTTCACCCACACTCCTGAAAGTAACCTTAATAAACTCATTGATTTGCCAAGTTGGACTTTGGTAGAATGGGTTCTTTAGTCTGTTCTTGGTGCCCTATCTGAGATGAGCACACTTGTTCATGTCTCCCCAGGAAAGGTTATACAACAGGGGTAGAAGACAAAGGAGGAGGACAAGGGAAGGAGGACGTAACATTTCTCTTAAACACAAGCCAGCACAAGGGAACACATTCTACCTTTGACTCCTGCACACTGCCAACTCCCAATATATTTTCCCGAGGCCTCCAGAATGCACGTTTCCAAAGTCTTCTGCACCCCGAACCACTACCTCTGACTGAAAGGAAACTCCAATCCTTTCAAGAAAACTTGTAGCACTTGGTGATAGGAGTACAGGTGGCAGCAGCAGTCAGGGCTTGAGAACCCCAGGAGCCTGGGTGTGAAGGCAACTGGACCTTCATAGAAGTGATGAAACAACTGCAGACTGCCTTGACAGGTGCAGCAAAGATCAGACAGCCCCAGACAGAGACCTGGGCCTTCCTGGTGGCAGAAGGAAGGCCAGCCCCTGGCAGCTAAAAAGGAACAGCTCAGTCTCGTAGGCAGAATAGGCTGCTTTTGCCTAGCAATCAGGACAGGAACTGGTGTTAAAACTGCAGGGCTTTAGCACCACTTTTCCCACTTGTGCGACACACAACACTGAGGGAAAGGGGACAGAGTTCCTAACTAGACAGGTTCAAGTTTTCGCAGGCGTCCTCTTTTTTCCTCCTGGTTTTGACAGCTCTCTCCTGATAGATCTCATTTTACACTTCATTTGAATACACACACATCAACCAATCGGGGCCCACCATGCTCTATATGACAAGATGCAACATGGCTTTTCCACAAGTCTGACTCCCTGACTGGAGTCCTGGTCTCAGCCAGTTCCCTGATCTGGCTGGGGGCCTGGCTCCCAGTCACTCTAGAAGACAGTGTTGGGAGAAAGGAGACTAGACCCAGAGATGCCCCAAGACAGATCTCCAGAGACAGATGGAGACCTGCTGCTTCAACTGCAAGCAGCAGGACTCAGTCCACCCTTCAAGACTTGCCAGACTCTCCGTGGCCTGCTCTCTGCAGACTTGCTATAAGGCACTGCTCTTGGTGAGCATCTTGAGGCCCTCTGAGAGCTTAGAGCTATAACCTTGTCAACAGCCTGGGAACACAGACCTGTAACACACAACATCTTTTGGTTGGAATTCTGTTGCCCCAGAGGGTCCCTGAGTTTCTTCCCTCCTGTTCAAGTTTCTACTTCCCAATTAGAATTGTTACTCCCAAGTGACAAATAAAAGTTTTCCTTTATTCACTCTCCACTGTCTGTCCACTCCTTTCTCAGAGGGAGGCCAAGGCACCAACCTGAGATACTGAGGTAAGGGTACTGACCATCTCCTTGGGAGAGAAAGCTAATCCTACCAAATTCAAGAGTTTCCTCACCTCAGTGGTATTAGCATCCATTCACCTATTCACCCATTCAATGTGCGTGTGTGTGTGCGTGTGCGTGTGTGTGTGTGTTAATGTATGCTGTATACCAGACTGTTAGAGATACAGAACAGAAACTACTACAGAAAGAACCCGATAGAGAAACAAATGACCACAGAATCAGTAGTTGTCAATCATTAAAGAAGACTAGGAAGCTGGAGGAGAGAACGAGCAGGATTTCATTGAGCCAGGAGTGGGGAAAGAGCACTCTAGGAAGAGAGCAGGAAGGAAGGAGCTTGGTTTTCAAGGAAACCAAGTACTGGTTGTACTGGGTGGGGAGGGCCAAAGCGTGACGGTGGAGGGCAGGCCCAGATTATGCAGCCTTGAGGACACTGGGCAGAACCTAGAAAAAGTGTCAACTCCATTCCCATCTGTCATCCGCTGCCTGGAAGCTTGTTCTTCTGTTCTGCCCCACTGTGGCATCGTGGAGACAGCCTCACCACACAGGGCTTCCCAGTTACTCAACAGCCAGGGCCCTCTCCTTCACCCCAGGAATCCTCCTCTTCACCTCCCTTTCCCTCTAGCCTGAAATCATGACATTTCTGAAAATCATGTCCCAGTACTGCATTTCTGGACCACACCCTCTCGCCAATCCCAGTCTCCTACTCCCCAACACCCGTCCAGCCTGTTTTCTGATCTTGAAGATTTTTAGGTACCTCAGTAGAGAAAAAAAAAAAAAAAACCACTACAAAAGCCATAAAACTACATTAGAATACGTGAAACAAAACAAAATGACACATAGGAATAGTTATGACTACTTACCCCACCCCTGCTAAGGCATGTTGATTTCTCCATTTCACTACACAGCCAAACATCTGTGAACTTACATACACAAGCAAAATTATTTTAACTTGTGTTTAGTATGAACACAAAATTGGGGGGACATTTTTAAAGTAAAAAACATAAACAAATCACAAGGCAGTAGATAAATCGAATTCGATAAGTTGCTGCACATTCTTTCCAATTACTGGCCATGCTTGTCGCTCACCTCCAAAGAAAGATGAGAACATTTGTTGTGTGCCTCACCAGACCTGCAGACCCCAGAAACCTTGAAGGGGACTCTCCACCGAAGTGCTTCCAACCTTTGTACTTAAGAATGGCTGCTTATAACCAAAAAAGCCTGGGGGCCAAAGAGTTCCTCACTGAAACTGCACAGAAGGGAGAGCGTCTCAGAGGCCCACGAGGAGGTCCCCTCACCTTTCACCACTTGGTCTGCCACTGCTCACCATGTGTGCACCACAGGCTACTGGCAGGTGCGAGGAATCCACTGCCACCAGCAGGTGAGGAAACTTGAGACTCATTTGTGGGGCTTGGAAGGCAGGAAGGCCAGCAGACAGAATAGGAGAAGCTACTGAAGTAGAACCAATGGAAGAGACAGAGAAACTTAGTGAAAAAGAAAACAGAACCTAACGCTCTTAGCAACTTAAAAACAGAAGTTTTTAATCAAAAATCAAACCCAACATTCCAACAGAAAAGGGGACCTACTGGCCTTAAAGACTGGGTTAGTGGTCAGAAAACTCCAAAGGAAAAAAGACCTTACCAGAAGCCCAGGGACAAACCCCTGCTGATAAAAGGCGGAGTCATGTGGAGATCGGGTCCAGGAAGTCAAACAAGAAAGGAGGAAGGAACGCAGGAAGAGGAATAACATAAGTAGCAGGAGAAAACTTTCACAACTTGATAAAATCCTCAGGCTCTGGATATCAAAACCAAAAGAAAATCCTGCTAACTAACCTGTTAGAAGAGTTGGGAGACAGGTTTACAGGGAAGGTGGAAAGCTGGGAACAAATCAGAGCTCAGAGATGCCAAGACACTGGCTCTGGGCCTCAGGTGCCAGAGGTTAAATAATGCACAGGGAAACATTAAGCACAGAGACTGTTGAACTTTGGGATTTGGTAAACTTCCTTTGTTGAATTATATCACTAGTCACTAAATACCAACCAAGAGACATTATGATTGACTTTTCTTTCCACGCTTAAAATACTGTAAGTACAAATATTTAAATGACATAGACACAAATTACTTGGCTGAAAATGCAAAGGTAAAGACATAAAAAAGAGAAACCATTCATAAATATGTGCATCACTATTAAAAGAAACCACTACTTTATGAAACAGATGCAAAGGTAGGACAGTCAGAACAGAGACTCTGGATGTGGAACTACACGTCTCCCCCTTGCTAGCCGTGTGACATGGGCAAGTTGCTTCATCTTTATGTTCTTAGCCTCCTGAATACTACTGCATTACACTTAGAAATGGACTGTAGCAAGTGTTCAAAAATTAACAGTCACACTGCTGCCCAGCTCTGGCTACAACAGTGTTCTAGTTTGTTTCTCAACTACTGTGACAAAACACTCTTGAACAATACTGACAGACTATGTGAACCTCAGAAAAACCATGAGCTTCCTTAGAGGAAGCCATAAAGGCATAAAAATCATCAGAGTAGCCAAAAGGCTCTAAATTGTAAAAGTACAAAGTTTCCCCAGTGACCTAACAGTTATAGATTAAAGACCTGACTGCTCATCCCTTATCAGCTCGTCACTCCCAAGCCTGAGAGGAAATGTTTGTGGAGCTCACCTGTATCCTCTAAGGCCATAGATAACATTCCTGCCAGTTCCTGGGTAAATAATCTTGAGAAGGAGACCTTTAAGGCCGAACACTAACTCGACTCCCCAGTAAGTGTAGTTGTGCGCCGCCCCCCCGCCACCCGGTTTCTCTGTCTAGTTGTAGATGCTTGGTTCCGGTGGACAGCCTCTATCTCTCACTCTATCTTCTTGGAATAAAGGAAGATCTATTCCTTGCCTGTTGCAGGTCTGGCTCTGGTTTCTTGTCTCCTACTCCTCTATCTTTCCTTTTATTTTCCAAAAATCTAACAAATACCAACTTGGGAAGGAAAGGGTTTATTTGGCTTACATCTCCCAGGTCACGGTCCATCACTGAGGGAGCCCAATGTAGGAACTCAGGGCAGGAACCTGGAGGCAGGAGCTGGAGCACAGACCATGGAGGAACACTGCTTACCGAATTGTTCCCCTGGCCCCTGCTCAACCTGCTTTCTTATATAACACAGGCCCGCCTGCCCGGGGTGGCACCACCCACAATGGTCTGGACCCTCCCACATCACTCAACAATCAAGAAGATGCCCCACAGACACCACCACAGGCCAGTCCAATGGAGGTAATTCCCCAATTGAGGCTCCCCCAACCCAGGTGTGTCAAATTGACACTAAAGGTATCCAGCACAAACAGGAAGGCAGTTTTGGAGCCAGAAGACTTGAGCCAGAAGACTTGAGTTCAAATGTCAGCTTTAAACCTTAAGTTTCACACTGCAGCCATGGTAATTAACTCCTTCCTGCTTCTACTGTTCCACATCTAAGCATCTGTGACTGAAACCAGAATTGGAAGGCTAAGGTAAGAGAATCACAAGTTCAAGGCCAGCCTGAGCTAACCAGATAGACTTTGTTCTACCTCTGTGAATGGCACTACTGTGATTATTTGTGACACAGAGGAGTGGACCTGAAGCCTTCTATAAGCTAATCTACTGCTGACCTATGTGCCCAGCTTCTTTGATTTCATTCTTGGTTTTGAGACAGTCTTAGTAAGTTAACCACATTGGCCTTGACTCTCTCTAACTCACTCTGTAGTTCAGGTAAGTCTTGAACTGAAATCCAATCCTCTTGACTAGGCCACCTGAGTAGCTGGGATTATGTTAAAGCCTGTGCCACCATGCTTGGTTTGAGTGATCTAAGACTGAGTGTCCCTTTAAATGAAGACTCACAAGTCACTGTCCGGAGAAGTCACAATTGATCCCTGTGAGCCATATCCATTCCCTTCCCAATCACCCCACTATGGCACATAGGGTGGTTACGGGGAAGGTACTCTGGTTTCTCTTTGACTTCATAACAAAGACCTTATCCTAACACTTTTTGGTATTAAGAGGGCTTATTTTACTCAATGTACTTTGGCCAGGAGAAGGCTGAGATAAGTTGCCCCCCTCTTTTTTTTTTTTTTCTGTTTTTGTGACAGAGTATCCCTGCAGTCTTAACTGGCATAGAACTTGTTATGTAGACAAGGATGGCCTGGATCTCATAGAGATCTACCTGCCTCTGCCCCTGCCTCTGCCTCTGCCTCCTGAGTCCTGGGATGAAAGACATGGTCTGTAATCTTGCTAACTCTATGTGGTTTAGGATTCCTATAGTAAACAATATCAGATAATCTCTAACACAAAATGAAAGAAGGGGTTATGAAGTCATAGGAAAGCCTGAACACCTATAAAAAGAAACTGAATACCAACATGTTTTCCTGATACTATCAGCTGGCATTTAACAGCTGTGATTTAATATTTTATATTTAAAAGCTCATACAAATAGTAATAGAAACACAACATACACTCGAGGCAATATTAAATACAGTAAGGCATTTGTTATTTTAGAAATTATCTTATACCATTATTAAAATTAAATTTATAAATATTTTGTTTATATAGCATTACAATATAAAACAACTAAACTATTTAAAATCATGTATTTGGCTTATAATGGCCCTAGATTTATTACAAATTTACCTAGATTGTTCAAAAAGAATGATTCTGATTTTTTCCTGTTCAGTGAAAACTATTCTAAAAGTTAATAATTTAAAAAGGAATTAAACCAGTTAAATGAGGATTATCCACCAAAAAGGAATACTAACAGCTACCATTTCTTATGTTTCAAACCGCTTCACAAACTCTAATGCTGCTACTTATAAATCATAAAATATAACAATTAGTGGCAAATAAAATAAATTCAATAATTTATCCAAACATTGTTACATAGGACATTTGAAGAAATTGTAAATAATTCTTAATACTCTCATTTTGATTCTCCGACTTCTCAAGACTGTGCTGTATTTCTTTCAAACACATATCCTGACGTTGAGCTTTCTAAACGAAAAAAGAAAGAAACACAGATAATAAACATTCAAATGAAAGAGTGAAAGTTACAGTATATGTGCAATAAATGAATATATTATTTTCTCAAAAAATTTTTCAGCATCGCCTTCCTTTAAAATGATTCTCTTAATAACTAAAGCACATGCAGTTGACCCTTACTTTGGCAATTTATTGTAACACACATCTACTTAGCCTCAAATTATTATATATTTAACCTATTAACAAGATTATTTTATTTAAAACAGACATTACTAGTTTCCACTGTATTGAATATGACATCTTTTTACAGGTTTTTTTCTGCCATTCTTTTCTTATTGAAAAGTTCATATTTTATCCCACAAGATTCACTGTTTAGAAACTGACAGAATTCTAGTCTTGGAAAGATGAACATTTTCTATTCAGAACCCTTATAAAATAAAAAGCATCTGGTTTATCACATGTCCTTAGAGGAAGCAGTTTTAAAATGCATATGATTTTTAGCTTCAGCTGCATATAAACTCCTGGGTAGGTGCATCACTGCAAATGCTTTAGCAAAGACAGGTCTCCAACTGAACCCAAGCACCCTAAGAAGAGAGATCCTGTGTTTCCCTCACAGAAGGTGTTCAAGGACACCTGACACTTGCAACTGAGCCCTGCAAGAGAAGTGGGGTAGTGTGCTCATGTGCTGCTAGTTAGGACTGCACAAAGTCACAGAATGAATGGAGCAGGTCTTTATGGGGCACCAACTGGAGAGAACAGTAGTGACACAATCATACTTATATTGCCTGGCAGAATACAAATACTATAGCTTGAAGAGGGTTGCCATGGTTGTTGGGCTGTGAGGTCACATTAAAGCTGTGTATCCAGTCCACCCCTCAACTAAAGTACAAGGACCAAAACCATGAAGGGTAGGCAAGGCACCGTGGAAGACACGGGACAGTCAACGATGGCCAGGCTCTCTGAGCATGTACAACTCCATCAAGGCTAACATGTGCACTGAAGTGGATACTAATTACCCATTGAACTGTCTGTCCCTTGGAAGGCACAGAACATAATAACTCAGTTTCCATTATCCTCAGAACTCTAGATTTTTACAAGTGCAACAATGATTAGGTTTAACATCAGATCTTAAACCGATTTATTTCAGTAGCTTTAGCAAAATACACAGTACAGGGAAACGCGTCTCATCTTAGTTTCCTTTCTTTTTCATAGGTTTCAACTGCACAAATATCACATGCATTTTACAATGTCAGAAACTCTGACAGTGAGGGTTATTTTTTTTTAAGTTTAGAAACCCCAGGGACTGGAGAGATGGCTCAGTGGTTAAGAGCACTGACTGCTCTTGCAGAGGACCCTGGTTCGATTCCCAGCACCCACATGACGGCTACAAGCCATCTTTAACTCCAGTTCCAGGGGAATCCGAAGCCCTCTTCTGACCTCCGCATCGTTGCACGACATGGGTGCACTCACATACATGCAGGCAATATACTCATACACATAAAATAAAAATAATAAAATATTAAAAAAAACAAAAGTTTAGAAACCCCACAAATGACTATGTTAAATGAAAAGTGATAAATGTTTTCTTCTGACTAAATTTTTATGAAACTTTAGAAGGTAATAAAGTCAAACAGTATATATTAAAATAACAACTTTTGAACCCCTTAGGTTTACAACTTTTTAGATACTTGAAACTTAAAAGAAAAAGTTTTCACAGAATCTGCAGCTCCTAGAAAAAGAAAGGACTATTATTTTCTGTGTCACTGTTGAGTAGGTAGTTATTAAGTAATTTAATCATGACTAAGGCCAGCTTCAAGAAGATCTTATGTCAACAGACATGAATATTCAGGAAGAAACACAGACTAATCAAGCACGGCTAACTTGGTAATCTCACTTCAGGGCTGATGGGTCAAAGCATCCATCTCAAGCAGATTTGACAACACTGAATATCTACTTAACACCAAATTATATGTCTTAAGATATAACACTCACTATTTAAAATAGATATAAAGATCTAGTTCATAACTGTTTACATTGCATATACCTTTAAAAGATGAAAAATTCAAGTAAATAAAATTTCAGTGAAAGTTAAACAGATTAAGCAGCTGCCATAGAAACGCAATATGCAGGGAAAGGGGCTGATGAGACTTAGAAGAGACACTACCAGAAAGCAGGTGGTGTGGTAGAGGCCACCAGAAAGCAGGTGGTGTGGCAGAGGCCACCAGAAAGCAGGTGGTATGGCAGAGGCCACCAGAAAGCAGGATAATGAAGTCTTTGGCATGATCATGACATTTATAGTCTTTGCATTTTACTCTTTGTTATTTTAATATTAACAGTTAAAAAAAAACAGCCTTGTACTTTACCTATGTAAACTACATGGTATGAATGTTAAATGCTAATTTGGTTTTTATGATAATATATTAAGCCACACTAATACTTACACTGTTCATTTTGCAAACAAGCTGGTTTTGCTCTTCATTTTTCTTTCTAAGCTCAGTTTCCAGATCTAATATTTTAATTTGGAAAGCCCTCTCTCTAGTTGACATTTTCTCTACTTCTTCAGAAACCTGTAATTTTTATTAAAAGAGTGAAATAATTAAATGTGCTTTCCTTAAAATATATTTTAAAGCCTTGATATAGTTATACTATACTTTTTTCCCAAATAGATGTTAACTGGGTATTGGACAAATTCACTAGAAAAACGTTTAAATAGATTTCATCTTGGGCTGGTGTAGAGATCAGTGGTAGAGTGACTGCCTAGCATGTCTAGCACGACTGAACAAGCTTCAATCCCCAGTACCTCAAAAAGAAAAACAGAAGAGATACTCTATCTGAAGAAGCATGCGTGCTGTAAGTATGTGCATATATCATCACAGCATAAGTATCTCTGAAGTTAACCTGCACAGAAGACCTGTGTACACTTTCACTGCTTTGTGACATTGGTGGAGATCTTCCCAACAGCATATGTTTAAAGCACACGAAGCCCAATTGCCATTTTTAGTGGTATTTACAGTCATCGCAGTATCTGGAGTACTGTGGAATACACCAAGTTCTCATTAAATACTGATCACGTATTTGGAGAGACAGAATGGAGAGGTGACACACACACAGCACCTAGACATACACACAGACTGGTTCTCTATTCCTTCATTGTCAATGCAGCCTGAGAGTAGGGTTTCTATATTTCTCTGGTTGCTTATGTTAACAGAAAATCTAGCTTAGCTGTTTATCAAAAACTCTGATATGTCAAAGTCTACCTATAAATATGTTGGGTTGGAGCCACAGGCATGAAGGCAGAGGCAAAGGCTGGCTCAGGAACCAGGAGTGGCAAGGACTGAGCTCTATCCTAACTCTGAAGACTCGGCTCTAAGCTATTATAAACTGATTTACGAACTTCTGCACAAATGCAAAGGTTAACTATAAGTGAGGGACACTTGTGAGATCTGAAGGCAGGGAGGGAAGAGGAGGGGTCTTATGGACAACAGTGAATGCCCTGAACACTGGCCCCTGAGGACAAGCATGATAAAGCAACGACGGCCCATTCAATTGGTCAGAAATTTCCACTACAGTACGAAAAAAAAGAAGGGGACTCTGGGACACTTTGGGAAGAAAGCTGAGAGCACCTGGTATTTTAAGGTCTACTTGGGCTGAATTCAAGATAAAGCGACCTCTGATCTTCCTCCTAAAGGTTGATGGGGCTAAGAAATCTGTAGAACATGGCTACACCTGACATCACATTTTGTTATTTAGCTTGTAGTCAGACATGTCTCCTAAAATCAGTTTAAATTGGTTTCTTGGAGCTTAAGAAAAATAAATGTGACATTTGTGAAGCAAGAGCCACATTTCAAGGATTGGATTTTAAACTTTATAGAACTAGTATTATTGACTTTGAGGAAGACAGTAATTAAAAGAGAGTCAGGAGGGAGGGAAAGGATTTTGATATGTTAGGTTTGACATGTCTGTGTTAAGTAGAGATGCCAAGTTAAGAGCAATACATGAGTCTGGATTTCAGGGGGGACAGGCATAAAAGTCATCAGGGTAGATGATCGCTTTTTAGCCTCACTCATCCTACAAGGAAAATCATCAACCCATTTTCCTGGTTAGGAAACTAAAGTTTAGAGAGGCAGCCTGTCCTCAATGAGGGTACAATGTGTCCAAGTCAGAATTCAAATTCAGTCCCTATGGGACTCCAAAGCTCACTTTAAGGTCTTTCAACATTAGATTTTCAAACTGTTTGATAAATTTGACTCTTCTTTGAGATCTTCCCAATCATTGCTCCTCCACTCAGGTGGAGATACCTACTTGGTGTCACTTGCACCTATAGTGGGATGACATCCCCACTATACTGACGGTGTCCCAAAGGCTGAAGCCAGGCCTTTTTACCTGCCCCTCAAGCACTAGCAAAGTGTTCCACACACCGAGACATCTGGGGAGACTGAAAGATAACTCAAAAGACTGAAATGGAATGTAATTCTTATATGTATTTGTTCATGCAACAAACGTTTGTCACAAAGAAGTTGGGCTGCACGGCCCACTGGCTCCCAATCTAAACCCCAAACTGCAATCACATGCACATTCAATTTGCTTTATTTACATATACAAGGGGTCATGTGCATGGAGGGGCTACCCCCTCAAAGTGTTTTCCATCTCTGCCCATTTTCCTGCCACATCACCATTTATCTGGAAAAGCAGCTCTGGCTCAGTAATACATCTGTGTCTTGCTCCAAGGGAAAATTAGGTAAAGAACAAAAATGGAACTGCTCCCTCAACCCTGTCATCAGGATACAAACAATAACTGTAGTTTGGGAATACGAGATGGGTCTGGCAAACTAATTAAACAGTTCCTGAGCCCAGGCCGTACCTTCTGCCTGCCTTCCACCACAGCGGCTTCCAGCTGCCTGGACAGCGCCGAGGACTCCAACACCTTCTCCTTCAGCTTCAGTTCGCTCTGCAGGAGACAGTCTTCCTGCTCCGCCAGCTTCTTCTCCAGCTCCTTGTTCTCCACCTCCATCTGCTCCAATTTTCTTTTACAGAAACACATACATTGTGAAGTTACACTGTGTGCAGGAGAATGGAGGATCAGTTTGAAGTCAAGTTGATACTTACTGTTTAAGGTTTTCACACTTTAACTGAATAAGATAATTTTCCTCTTCAAGAGAAAGCTTGATTAGAAGATTTTCATTTCCATCAACCTAAGAAAAATGTTCTCTTGGTTATTTTCCTCATCAACTTCCAAAGAAATTTACTTCTCTTGTTAGAACAATCACAAGAAATAAGATGTGAATACACAGAAAGACACCAAGAAATGCTTACACTTCCAACATACAATTGCTCAAATTCCTTGTTAGGTTTTAAAAACTTAAATTTTTTATGTTGGAAAAATAAACTAAATATTTTTTTCTGGGTGATGGTAATTAAACATTCTATACAATACTTTATTGAAAAAGGAAATTTTATTCAGTAAAAAATATGTAAACTGGGGCTAGAGATGTGGCTCAGTTGGTAGAGTGCTTGCCCAGCATGCACAAAAACCTGGGTTCAGTCCCCCATACCACATAAAGCCAGGCATGTTAGTGTACACCTGTAATCCCCAGCACTCAGGAAATGGAAGCTGTAGGATCAGAAATTCAACTTCATTCTCAGTTTGAGGCTAGCCTGGACCACAAGCAATCTTCTCTCAAAACTAAAATAAAAAAATAAGGAAAAGAAAATGGTATGAAAAATGTGACCATTAATTAGATACATAAGGTTTCTCATTTCATTTATGTTTCATTTAAAGGACTGATTGATAATTATCTGTGAAGTGGCTATCCATAAATAAAATAAATAAATAAATCAAAGATATACTTGCCCAAGTCAAGAAAGACTATTCTTCCCATTGATTCAAAGGCTGATTTAAACATTTAAGAAGCCTTAGTAATAAAATATTCTCTCATATGTTTGAGTACTAATTTGAGTAAAATATAATTTGATGTCTTTCTAGAAGAATTTCTTCTTGGGAATTTAAATTCACCGAAATCTTGACTCATGTTTTTAGAACTAGAATGCATTTCAAAATGAAAATCCACATTACATTTGGAAGACACAAAGTGAATTCTTCATAAACATGTTTTGTAAGTAAACAAAAAGACTGGCTTCCAGGACCTGCTTCTCTGAAAAAACATTAAGCAATTCTAAAATATTTAGCTAGTGCCTTCTGTGTGGTAGGAATTAAGCTAGGAGGTAGCTGTGTGGTAATTAACAGGACACACACGGTCCCTATTCTGATGGGTTAGTTCACATTAAGAAAAAAGACTGGATTAATCCCAATATACTCGATACACAATTCTAATCCAAATGAATTCTAGTTGTTGTAAAGTTCTTCATAACCTGCCTTATCTTGCCACAAGAAGGACCCATGCAAGCACAGTAGTGCTCCTCCCCCAATTACATTGCCACACCAGTCTTCTAGTGTCTAGAGACTTGCAAGAATAACCTAAATTAGCTATTCTAACTACCATTTTATCATCATAAAATATCAAATGAATAGCTTGCAAAAAATATTACAGTATGCGCATGAAAATGTTTCACTAACTGGTGTAGATGGGAATAAAAACATCACCCCGACATTAGTGCCCTCAACTGGTGAAAAACTCCAAATGCTCATTCAACACATCTTGCAGGACTCAGAACGACGGACACCTGGCCCTGAAGCTCCCTAACAGTGTGTGCCTGCATTACACACTTGTCCTTGCAGTGCTGCAGACTCTCCTGACACTCGTGAAGCCTCTATTCTGCTGACGTGAAGGACTGGTGGGCTTGCTCTACCTGCTTCAAATCAGACTCCACCTGGCCACTTATCTGAGGTGTGGCATTAGGAGGAAATAAATGCAAGGTCACATTCAGCAGCAACAGTTCTCACTATCTTAAACACTAGTCATGCTTGTTATTAATAAGTATTTTAAGTATGATGACTTAAAACATTTAAGAAATAAATGCGAATATTAATTTACATTCTGCTAAATTAGAATATGTAACTAAAAAGCAGGTTAGTTCTTATTAATTAGCTTTCAAGCAAATAAATATATTAGCCTGAAGGGAGGATGTTTAGCCTATTTTGGATATTATACACAAACATCATTTATACTAAGAAACAGTGCTAGTGCTCTTGGGGTAAGTCTGTAGCGCAGCTCTCTCCGCCCGGACTCCCTAAGCCACATTCACCCTTCCATCCCTCCCGCTGTTCTATACCCCTAGTCTGGGCCCTGCGCCATTCCTAGTCTTGGGGCCCCAGCCCCAGACACCTGGGGAACCAATACTGCTCCCTGATCCTCCTCACCCAGACCAACTCAGTCCCTTTCTTGGGCTCCAGGAGCACCGCTTCTAGTCCTGGCCCCGCCCTCACCCCTCTCTGCTTACCTGGGCCTGCACCACCGGCTAACTCTCCTAGCCTGCACTACCATCCTCAGGCCTCTTGGGGTAAGTCTATAGCGCAACTCTCCCCGCCAGGACTCCCTAAGCCACATTCAGCCTACCATCCCCCACCCCCACCCCCACGCCACCGTTCTATACTCCTAGTTTGGACCCTGCGCCATTCCTAGTCTTGGGGCCCCAGACACCTGGGGAACCAATACTGCTTCCTGATCCTTTGCACCCAGACCAACTCAGTCCCTTTCTTGGGATCCAGGAACATAGCTTCTGGCCCTGGCCCCGCCCTCACCTCCCTCTACTTCCCTGGTCGTGGAACACCCACCAGCCTGTTTCTGGGGCTCCGAGGCTTACCTTTACTCTCCCTGATCCTTTG
>NW_008360332.1:7730805-7743206 GCF_000622305.1 Nannospalax galili
AAAAGAAACAGTGCTAGTTTCTACTGCCCACCACCAGCTCTAAAGTGTGTCACCTTATTTGATCTTATTTAACTCAGATACTTAACTAAACTAGAGCAGTCCTCTCTCACCCATCTTGGCCAAAATCAGTGGAATACACTGTGTATTACTTCAGCACAGCTAAGACCATTAAAAAAAATGATGTTTTGTGAAACAAAAAAAAAATAATAATAAAATTTCAAAAGAAAAAAGAAACAGTGCTAGTTTCTACTGCCCACCACCAGCTCTAAAGTGTGTCACCTTATTTGATCTTATTTAACTCAGATACTTAACTAAACTAGAGCAGTCCTCTCTCACCCATCTTGGCCAAAATCAGTGGAATACACTGTGTATTACTTCAGCACAGCTAAGACCATTGGTTCTCACTTGGCTATACATGGTCATGTTGGGATGAGCAAATCTCTCTAATTCTAGCTATAATAACTGTCTCCCCTCCTGCACATCCAAACCATAGCACTTTTGTGGGTGTGTGACATGAAACAAGCTTAAGAAACACCATACTGTTAAGTCTAAAGAAACAGCTAACGTGAGGTTTAGGATGTTTGCAGGGAGGAAACACAAGATTGGTATTTCCCTGAGAGAGGGAACACCACAATTTTTTGTATCATCTGGCAATCTTGAAGACAAACTATAAAACCAGAATACAGACTACCTCCATGTCCCCCAAACAGCTAAGAACTCATGAGGAAATCAGGAGACTCACGTAACAGAAAAGTAAGAAGAATTTCATTTTTAAAAGAAATCACTTCTATGGTTCTGTAACCAGAAAACATTGTAACCACTGCAGCTGGAAAACCCCTTCTGCCCTTTGAACAGGTTTTTGAACTAATTTAATTTATTGTGTTTTAATTAATTTAATTTATTGTGCTATCTAGCAGGAGAGAAGAAATTTACATGTGAATGTGCAGTCATGAGATATAGAACAAAAGACATGAAATGGTGTCTTCTCTGGTCTACTAGAAACGGGTGAAAAATGGTTCTAAGAAAGGCTCAGCAAGAAAATACAAGGGGGAAAGCATGGTCTCTTCAAAAAAAAAAAAAAAAAAGATATGGGGGAGCTTTAATCCCAGCACTTGGAAGGCAGAGGCAGACCAGGCGGATCTCAGAGACAAGAGGCTAGGCTGGTCTACATAGTGGGTACCAGGCCAGCTAGGGCTACAGGGAGACTGTCTTGGGGGGGAGGGGAGGAAAAGGCTTGGGGGAAACTGGATTTATCTGCATATGTATGAAATGAGATCCTTAAATTACACCATACATAAAGATCAACTCAAAATGACTTCAAATTTAAACCCTGAAACTCAAACTCCTAGAAGAAAACACTGGGGAAAAGCACCATGACAGTGGCCTGAGCATATTTTTTTTTTTTTTTTTTTGATATATCATCAAAAGCAAGTCAACAATAGCAAAAATAGAAAAAAAGTATTACAAGATTACTAAAACTAAAAAGCTTCTGAATACCACAGGAAAGAGTAAAGTGAAAATCCAACATACAGAATGACAGAATATTTGCAAGCACACATCTAATAATGGGCTAATATCCAAAACTCAACTCAATAGCAAGAAAGCAAAGGATGCATTTTGTGAAATGGACTAAAAACATATTCATAACATTCTCAAGAGGCATACCAGTGGCCAAAAGGCCTACGAAAAAATATTCAACATCACTAATCCTCAGGGAAACACACATTAAAACTACAATGAGAGACTACCTCATTCCTATGAGAATGGTTATCAAAAAAAGGATGAGAACTGGAAAAATGGCTCAGCAGTTAAGAGCACTAGATGCTTTTTCAGAGGACCTGAATTAAGTTTTCAGCACCCACACTGGGTAGCTCACAATGTCCTGCAACTCTAGCTCCAAGGAATCCAACAGCCTTTTCTGGCCTCCACAGGCACAGGCACACACACACACAATTTTTTTTTAATCTCAAAAAGAGGAAAGAAAGCAAGTGTTGGCAAGAGTATGGAGCAAATCCCTGTAGTGTTGGTGCCAAAGAAGTTCCTAAAAAATTAAAAACAGAAGTACTCTGTGATCTAGCAATCCCATTACTGGGTATATTTCCCAAGGAAATGAAATCAGTGTGCTGATATCTGCACTCCCATGTTCACAATAACCAAGATAGGGAGTCCATCTATGTGTCCATCAGCGGATGAATAGATAAAGAAAACATAGTAGAAATATACAAGGAAATAGTATTCAGTCATAAAAAGGAAATCTTCCCATCTGTAACAACATAGATGAGCCTGGAATAAAATCAGTGAGGCACAGAAAGACAAAGAATATACAATCTCATTTACACCTAGAATCTGAAAAAGCTGAACACAGAGAAGTGGAATGGGATAGTAGTTACCTAGGCTCGGAAGGTTGGGCTGCACTTGAGAAAGACAGGAGAATTAGTCAAAGGACACAAAATTTATGTCAGTTTAAAAAACTAAAGCTGAGCCCAATGAGTGGCTCAGTGGGTAAAGGCAAGTACCCGCAACCTGAAAACCTGAATTCAATCCCTGCATCTCACATTGTGGAAGGAGAGAAATAACTCCTGCAAGTTGTCCTCTGACCTCCATACACAACATAAATAAAATGTAATAAAAAAAATTTAAAACCTTTTTAAAAAAGAAAGAAAGAGAAAGAAAGAAGGAAGGAAGGAAGGAAAGAAGGAAAGAAAGAAAGAAAGAAAGAAAGAAAGAAAGAAAGAAAGAAAGAAAGAAAGAAAGAAAGAAAGAAAGAAAGAAAGAAAGAAAGAAAGAAAGAAAGAAAGAAAGAAAGAAAGAAAGAAAGAAAGAAAGAAAGAAAGAAAGAAAGAAAGAAAGAAAGAAAGAAAGAAAGAAAGAAAGAAAGAAAGAAAGAAAGAAAGAAAGAAAGAAAGAAAGAAAGAAAGAAAGAAAGAAAGAAAGAAAGAAAGAAAGAAAGAAAGAAAGAAAGAAAGAAAGAAAGAAAGAAAGAAAGAAAGAAAGAAAGAAAGAAAGAAAGAAAGAAAGAAAGAAAGAAAGAAAGAAAGAAAAGAAAGGCTCAGGCTGTGCACTGGCTGGTCTGACGACCTGCTCCGGCTGGCCTCATGCTGACGGCAATGCCTCATCCTTCTCAATCCCCAAACTGACTAGCAACACTAGCAATGCTACTTCAGCTGGCACTGACCACTAATGGTCACGACTTCCCAAGCAGAAGTCGACCCCAGACTTTCACTGCTTCCTACCAAAATAATGAAATCCAAAAGGGAATGAGGTTTCATTTAAAAACTTAAAAAAATATTCACAAGAACACTACCAACTGCCAATACTGGCCTTCTCCTCATCATGCTGCAACAGGATCCATAAAAGGAAGCATTTTTTAAGATATTATTTTTCTTCCAAAAATGCATTTACCAGAGACTATTTACTTTGCAATTTTTTTTTAACACGAAAGATCTAAAAACAGGGGAAAAAAAAGATGAGACTAGTTTACATTTTATTGCTGATTCATCTCAGTGATAAATAATTGTGAGGGTTTGGGGAAGAGGGTTAAATCTGGACCTGTATCAGAAAAATTAAGCATTTATGCTATTCTCAAATACTATGAAAAAACTGAAGACAGTCCTGTAAACAAACATTTGAAGCTCGGAAGAAACACTGCATCTTCAGGGGGAAAAAATACCTATAAACAAACTCCTCTATAGAGACTGAGAACGGCCATTCTTGCTATGAACTAGCAGAAGTGACTGAATATACATGTATGTATAAAATTTATTTCATTATTTTAATTTCAAACTTACCTTCTCTAATTTTTTACTTTTGTTTTTTATTATTAGGTTATTTTCATGCAGCAAATTTTCACATCTGCTTTTTACCATTTCGGCTGCTTCTTGCAACTTTTGAACCTGAAAATAAAAATATAACACTAAAGCACCATGCATTATTTTATAACCAGGAGCATAACATAAAATAAAAGCTAAAATCTGAATTTACATTCATTTTATTTTGAATTTATATTTTTATTTTTTTATCGGTCTTTTTGAGACAGGGTCTCCCTGTAGCCCCAGGTGGCCTGGAACCTGCTATGTAAACCAGGCTGGCATCTATCTCACAGAGATCCATCTGCCTCTGCCTCCCGGGTGTTGGGATTAAAGGCATGCACCACCATGCCCTGCTGAATTTGTATTTTAAGCAAATTATTATTTCTCTACTAGCACTCTTTGCATATATATCTAATAATACTCTTTCTGACACAGAGTTTCTCAGTACTTGACTCTAACCCCAGACCTTCCTGATTTGCCCATCTTCTCCCATCAATGCTCTAGACTCTGCTTCGGCTCTAAAGCCTCCAGAAGTCTTCACTTGCAGATAACTGTCACAATAAGAAATCAGTCTCTGATGCAAACCAGCTCTTATTCCAATAATTTTTCCCACAAAATCAAAATCCATTCAAAAGAAAGGATGAAATTTATGTACCGTCCATCAGCTAGAAGGTGGTATTTCAGCCATTATACTCTTGCTAAGGACTTAAACCTGAACAACTGGGTGGGAGGCCCAGATAACAGGCCCACAGTCCTGCAGGGGCTCCATTCCTACCTCCCCACCTAGAACACTGCAGTTAGATACTGCAACTCCATTTTCTCACCTAATCCACCTATGCCACCCTTACAGTTGCCTACACTTTGCCTCACCTGAAGAGAGATGCTGGAATTATAGATATGCCCCATTATACCCAGCTTTGTACGTGAGTGCTAGGGATCCGAACTCGGGTCCTCATGCTAGTATGGCAAGCACGCTACCCACTGAGCCTTCTCTCTAACATCTCATATGTTCTAGGTGTTTCACGTGAATATGTTTGAATTATTTAATTTACTAGGAAGAGGAGTACCAGGATTTAATGACCTAGAAAACAAACATTATTCTAAATCAATACCATTAAATACATGAAATGACAAATATAACCAAGATCGACAAGTTTATACATTGAGATTCTCACTCTACCTATGAAATTCACTTTAAATCTACACTTAGGAATATCTAATATATCTATAAGTAGTGCTAGCATCAGAAATTGGCAGAATTATCTTTATAAAAGTATCTCGGAGCATAAGAAGTGTTTGGACATACTGGATTATACATAAAATGATAACCCCATTGCTTCAGTTCTATTTGGATCACAAATACAGTGTTTTAAATCAGACAGATTTTAACAAACATTAAAATAGATGCTGTGGTCACCTGAGTTTTATATACTTCAATTAAGATTTTCTGTCGTTTTTCTACTTCTTGTAATTCTAATAATTCTTTTTCAACAGAAACAACTTCATCTTTCAAAGCATCAAGTGTAGTCTAGAAAGAAATACGATGGATTCTGTAAGTCATTAGAACACTGTAATCGATGTTAGAGATTTATTAAACCAGAATTCATTTATCAATAGCTAATCAAATAACTATTTTGATTTCATATAATTATCATCTGAACTTTGGAACTTTTAAAAGTCAATGACCAATACATATGATCCTTAATTAAGCTTACACAAGGCGTATATGTATTTTTAAACTTAAAATTTACTGACAAATAAAAAGATAACTGAGAAATAAGCTGTATTCCTGGGAAAGAACAATCAATAATGTTGACATGTCAGTTTTCCATATTAACACTCTACAATTTAAACCAGGAGTATAATGGTTAAAGGGGATATGACAAAATTTATTTAAAACTCATATGGGAGTTGGGCATGGTGGCACAGGCCTATAATCCCAGCACTCAGGAGGTAGAAGCAGGAGAATCTGCAAATTCCAGGCTACCCAGGGCCACTTAATAAAACCCACTCTCAAAATAAAACAACAAAATTATATATGAGAGAACAAACAGGAAAGACTAAACAATTTTGCAAAGTGGACAGTTTCTGTGCTACTTAGATAGTAAATACTAAGATAGTAAATAATAATTGGACAGTATCAGTGCTACCTAGATATTAAAACATATAAAGATTTAGAAGCATTAAGACACTATCATGAACATAGAAGACAGTAGAAAAGGAAAGAAAAATACATACAAAAATACTTAGGATATCATAAATGCTAGATTTTTTGGAGGGGGGGGGGTCTTTTTGAGACAGGGTCTCCCTGTAGTCCCAGCTGGCCTGGAACTCACTATGTAGACCAGGCTAGACTTGAACTCACAGAGATCAGCCTGCCTCTGCCTCCCAAGTGCTGGTATTAAAGGCATGAGCCACCACGTCCCACATAATTGCTGGATTTTAAAGTCAATAGGGAAAACATAGGCCAGTAAATAGATGGTGAAGACAACTGCACCTATTAGGAAGAAAAGAGGTTACCTACTTGCCTCAACCCATCACAAAAGAAGCATCAAATGGCTTAAATATTTTTTAAGACTTATACAAATTTCAAAGAAGATCCAGACAAAACTGTATTTGATTCTAGAAGAGCAAAAACTCTACTGATGGTAAAAATCAAAAGATGGTATTAGGACCTGTAAGAACCTGAGGCTTTAACTCTCTGTGCAGGCTCAGCAGTTAGCCTACCACAGTTTCAGTGATACCAGCAGAAGACACAAGATCCTGGGTCAGAAGCAGAGAACTTTATTCCTCACAGCAACAGCAGCAAAGCCTTTGGCACTGTGTCAGCTTCCTGAGCTCACCTCTAATAGAGCAAGACAAAGAAGGCAGCGACGACTGCACATGCAGTGCGATATTCTAGAGGATGGCAAAGCTGAGTTCAGGAAGCTCAACTAGCTCATACTAGGAAGAGAATGTCTGTTCTTCGCACCAAAGGAAAACAATGCTATCTTCCAAGGGCACTGTCCTCTTGATACAGCCTAGAGTCACCTGAGAAAAGTCTCAACTGCATTGCTTAGATCAGGGTGGTCCATGGGCATGTCTGTGAGCAGCTGTCTTATTAACTGATGTAGGAGGCCCAGCCAGTGTGGGAGGCACCATTACTTGGGTAAGTGGTCCTGGGCCAAATACAAAATTGCTAAGCATGGGCCAGAGAGCAAGTCATCATGTGAGTGAGCCAGCAAGCAGTAGTCCTCCATGGTTCCTGCCCTCAGTTTCTTGCTGTGAGTCCTTGCCCTATCTACCTCTCTGGGCAGAGCTAGATCAGGGTGGTACTAGTAACCCAGAGCAAAGATGGGTGCAGCCTTCTTAGGCGCCACCAGGGAAGCTGCCTGGCCCTCAACAGGTCAGCGGTAACACCTGTCAACTGGCAAGGCCTTCCACACACTGAGCTCACTTTCTGATTGTCTACTTTATATTAGTTTTCTGTATCTCATTTGTACACTCTTAAATGTTGTCAGACATTTCTATAAAGAGAGTAACAAGGCAATGAAAGAAAAAAAGGAAATTAAGTACTGAACCAGGGGGAGACGCTCTAGAAACTGAAAACAGAAGTGAAGACGCATCCTCCAGTTTCTCAGATACCTGACTGACAGCAGCAGTCAGAGAACTCACACACAACAGGCAGGGCTGAGCATGGAGCTGTGTCCCAGCAACTGAAAGCTGAACAGGGATGGATCACTTTAGCATGGGACTTTGGCCAGCTTGGATGACAGAGCAAGACTCCTCAAAAACAAGTAAGAATCTTGGAAATTAAATTTTTTCAAAGGATTAGAGAAATGAAAAATAAAGAAATCTCTCACAAAACTGAACAAAAGCCAGAGATGGAAAGCAGAGTATCAATCCAGGAGAGTCAACAGCCTACCAATGCACCAGCAATACATCCAGGACAGAAGACTTGAGAAAATGGAAAGATGAGAGCCAGCACACGCCAAGAAACATCTCAGGAATGTGGCCAAACAGCAGCACACCTGTACACTGCATATGGAATCTGAACACATGTGGCCAAAGGGCAGTACACCTATACACTGTGTATGGAATCTGAACACGTGGCCAAAGGGCAGCACACCTGTATACTGCATATGGAATCTGAACACATGTGGCCAAAGGGCAGCACACCTGTACACTGCATATGAAATCTGAACACATGTGGCCAAAGGGCGGCACACCTGTACACTGCATATGAAATCTTAACACATGTGGCCAAAGGGCAGCATACCTGTACACTGTATATGGAATCTGAACACAAAAAGATAAATAAATTTAAAACAGAACCTCCATGAATAAAAATCAGATTGGCAACTGATTTTTTTCTACCAACACTGTAACTGCTAAAGGCAACGAGCAAAGATTACTCTTCCTCCAGGATGCTAGACCCAGCTAGTCATCAGGCAAAATGAAGGTAAATTAAAGCATTTTTAGATATGTTACAAACCTTTTGGCATGCATTTCTTTCTCTTTTCTAAAGTTACATATATTTTTTGAAGATATATTCCAACAAAATAAGGAGTAACAAGACAGACAACACAGGCTCCAGGAAACCACAGCACCAGAACAGCAGCCACAGGACGTCACACCTCCAGCATGGCATCTGGAGACAGGCCTCTGCAGAATTTCAGGAATTTTCATCTTTAAAGAGTAAAGCATTTTCCTTCTCTTGGCATTAGAAATGAATTCTTTCCTTTTCTCAGAATAACTATAATTATTGGCTATTTAAAATTATGTCCACGTGGGCCAGGCATGGTGGCGCACGCCTTTAATCCCAGCACTCGGAAGATAGAGGCAGGAGGATCTCTGTGAGTTTGAGGCCAGCCTGGTCTACATAGTGAGTTCCAGGAAAGCTGGGGCTACAGGGAGACCCTGTCTCAAAAAAACTGTACACATTAGGAAAAATTGCAATGAACTATTTCTATGAATTTATTAATGCGAAAATTATAGAAGATTTAAATATTGCCAAAGAAAATTATTTTTAGCAAAATAATAGTAATCTAGATTTTAAATTTTCTAAATGTTAAAGTTTATACTCAGGAAAAAAAAAACGAAGCTACATTTAAATCTCTTCTAATTTTTCTAAACCTTTCTATTTCTAAAACATAAATCTGAAAGAATTTTATGATTATCTAAAGGTTCAAAATGCTTCTTTTCTGCCTCCTTTTTTTCATGGAGCTAACATGGTACCCTCAGCTTCAGTCAAACCCACTGGGTCACATGGCTCTGGCTGTCTGAGGACTCAGGTTTCTTTTTTTCAGAAAGTCTAAAACACACACACACACACACACACACACACACACACACACACACACAGCTTGATCTCTTCTCTGGGACCCAGACAAACCAATCACTCCTTGGAGATGACTCAGATGGAAAATTCTTTCTGGTTATAAGGCAGCCAAGAACATACTTTCTGGTTTCAAACAGACAAGGCCTGAGGTTATATCCTATGGTAACCATGACACCTAGAAACAGTTTTACGTATTAAAGTTAATGCAATTTTAGATGATTCACTTAACTGCTAAAATTAGAGTAAATAAATGTTTTTAGAGTTGAAACAAAGGGAGAGTTGTTCAACTTTATAAGCCTTACTTTGCACTGCTAAAACAATTTAAACTTATTTCTGTAAATATAAATATAAACCTTAAAACATATATATATACATACAGAAATACATATGTACACATATACATGTACAAATAAATTTGACAGATTTGGAAGTTATTTATTTGAACAATATTGTATTATGAGCAACATGAAGACAAATTGATGTAAGAACATTACCCAACCAGGCCCTTACCTAAAACAACTGCTACACACACACACACACACACACACACACACACACACACACACGGAGTACCTTTAATTTCTTATTCTCAAGATTCAAGGTTTCTTTTTCATATTCAAGTGAGTGAAGTTTTCTAAGAATTTCTTCACATGAATTTTTTCCGTGAGTCTCCATTTTCTTCAAGTCTTCCAAAAGATCAGTGGTCTGCCTTTATGAAATAAAGCATGGAAATTTTTGCTTAAATAACACATTTCAAGACTTTCTAAAATCATTCTGTAAAGGTGCAATGTTTCAAATAGAGAAGGTACAAAAAGTTCAAGAACTGACAGAGCCAGGGAACAGGAAGAGGTAATCCTGGGTCACACCACAGCAACCACAACTAGCAATAACTGCCCACTGATAATGCCAGTGAAACAACAATCTCTGCTACTAAGAAAAATGTCTAACCTATCACCCACAGTATGCATGCCTGCCTGCCTCTCATTCACACACATGCACATACATATGCACAACTTAGAAGACTAATTTCAAGAAAAGGACTGAGCAAGGCAATGGCACTTAATCTTTAGAAGCAAATTACATGGTAATTCTCAATGAAAAAACTTAACAGCATAGAAATAAAATAATCAAAAACAGATACTAAGAGTCTATTGTTGCTATTTCAGCAGTAATAAATCAAAGAGCAAAATATATGTACTTTTACTCACTGAATAATAATTCTTAGGATTTTAAAGCACGTCTGTGTTATAAATGCTGCTACTTAGATGTTTAATTGAGAAATACCACTTCCATTTAAAGCAAATTATTTACATTCATTACAAAGAGATGGCACATAGAACTAATCTATAATCAAGTACAAAGTACTATCTATAAGCTCAACATCTAAAATGGGAATACCAATGCATTCTTGAAAAGCAAAGATTCTTATTACTAGATATAGGAGAAGAAAAGTTTACAGGATTATACATAGCAGCCTTACACATGAAACTGAGAAGAACCAAAATATAAAGCACTTAAGAACTAAACTCAAAGAACAATAAAAGAATCTAAATTCTTGCTTACTTTTTCATTGTTTCGATCTGAACTTCCAATTCAGCTTTTTCTATTATGATTTTCTCATAATGACTTTTCCAGGCATTGGAAGCTGACACTGCTTCAGACAGCTTGGCTTCCTAAAAAATATATCAAGTACTCATCTTGTAACTTAAAAATGTTTTCCTGGAGATTTTGTTGAGGCGGCCTATCTTTTCTCATTGCTGGAAGGAAACAACCAATTTAACAAGACTAATCAAGATCCATCCAATTTTCAAAGACAGAAATGAGAAATTTTTTCAATGGCAGAATTATAGGGCACTTACATCTTGGCCCCAGGGCACTAAGTGTCAAGGTCTATTCCCTAGGACTGTCAAAGTCTTCTTTCCTCTTCCCCCTGTTCTTACAAACACACAGACACAAGCAAAAACCCCTTCATCCTTCCTTTCACAGCACTGAAATTGCTTCTGAGCTGGTACTGTGACCTCCTAATTACCACAGATCTCAGGGACCTTCCAAATCCCCATTCTTCAGATTTCTCTGTATTGTACTGTGTATACATGTACAATGAACCAAGTCAAAGTTCAATAAAATGTCTCATTGTTGAACTCTAGTTTTAAGCTTAGATTATAGTTGAAGGAGAGGATAAGGAGGAGCAGGAAAAGGAGGCTGAGGAGGAGGAAGGGGAAGAGGAGGAAGAGGAAGAACAAGAGGGCAAGGAATGGCAATGAAATAAGTGTTATAAAAAATTAAGTCATTGGTATGACTGTCAAAGGTCTAGTTCTTACAGAGCAATAAGGGAAGATCTCTCTAAAGAAATAGTAGTTGAAAAGGTAACTGAATGATTTTAAAAAGCCAGTGATGACGCAGAAGAAAGAACTTCGAGCCAGAGGCAAGAGCAAGCCCACAAAGCAGCCAACTCCATGCACTGAGAACGGGAGGGGGGGTTCACAGCGTGAACTCCCCTCTGTTTTCTCAGGCATCCCTTCTACAATCACTTGCGGTATGCAGTGTTCTTATCCCTTAGTTCATAGATGAGGATGCTGAAGCTCAGAAAATTAAGTGCTTTATGTAAAGTCACAAGGATTAATAAGTATAGGAGCCTTTTCTCACCAATATGGGGCTCCAGTAATGCTAATTCAATAGGAAAAAAGCCTCGAGAATGTCAATGCCACCATTAGTTTTTACCACTGGAGGTATCATCAGGTATTCAAGCAAGCTACAACCTTGTAGACTTTGAACCTGGTCTTCAATTCTAATACCTAGTTAAATTCCAATGAATATAAGTTAAATATTAGAGCCTTAAAATGATAACATTTGAGCTTATAAAACATTGAGTGTGGGACTCTTCTCATACCAACCTACAGTAATGGTGTCAGCATGTACAAGACCCATGCAAATTTAAGCAGACAAAAACCCAGCACAGAACTATGGAAATGAACAGCAGGCCTCAATCTTAGTTGAAGAATTATTGGCAGCTGATTATGCTGCGTGAGGAAGAGCTGATTTCTTAAAGGGAGGGACTCTAGATAGGCTGACAGGATCCCAGTGGATGAACTTGCACTGAGGGACATCTAAGGACACTAACCTTACATAATAGGCCTTAACACAAATGACAGACTGTATGAACTCTGGGGGGGGGGGGCATGTGTGGGCACCAATGGGGAAGGAGGGATAAAGTTGATTAAGATGTTCTGTATGAAATACACAAAAATTTAATTAAAAGTTTTTTAAAATGT
>NW_008360332.1:7743338-7762832 GCF_000622305.1 Nannospalax galili
TTCAATAAAAATTAAAATTAAAAATATTAAGTTGTTTTGTTTGCACAAGCTCTTATACAAGTCTGTTTTCATTTCTAAAAGCCTCTTTTAAATCTGCAAGCCTCTGCATACATTCTTAAGAGGTGGGATACTAGTAAGACCCAAAATCAATGAATATTTTATTAGTTGGCAAGTGAATAAAAATGACGATTTGTCAAGAACAAAGCACTAAGCCCATTTTTTCAGCCTGTGTTGTACTCAAAGATATCTTTCATATGTTTTGCTTACGTCAGCATATGGTTTTAAATGCATTACAGAGATTAAATGAATTACTGAATAGAGTCATATGGTCTAATAACATAAATCAGCATTTCCCAAACTGATATTTCTCAGAACCATTTCCAAGAGCTGCTTTGTGGGTAAAAGAAGAGTTCTGTGGTTAAGTGTGGGAAACTCTTACTTCAACACCCTCATTACACTGCATTTCTGAAAGCCTTCTCAGGGCCTTTAATATGCTAATGTACGCTGTAACTTTTCAAGGGGCAAGACAAGATTAGGAAGCCCTGCCCTTAGCTGGCACAGTAGCTTTCCGTGTGTGTGGGTGGCATATACTTAACATTTCCGTTCAATACAGATCCCAAAAAAAGACTGACATAATTCAAATTTTATATTTTATGTTATGTATTCCTTCAAAATAAAATTCTAAAGCAAAAAAAAGATGGGCAAAGTCTTCATAGTATTAACAGCAGTATTGATAAGAATAAAACCATTATCAAAAGCATCATGATGCTAACTACATAAACCAAGTACATAAAACCTACTTTATTAAGAATATGTATATTCACCTGATGGCTAATTTGGGAGGTAAGGTGTTCAATATCCCCTGTAAAGTGTTCTAGCCTTTGTCTGTACACTTTCGATGCCTTTTTCAGAGCTGCAGCTTTTTGCCTATGTGCTTCTTGGACTATTTCAGCTTCACGTTTGTTCATTTTCACCTGCAAGGTCCACTTGGCTATTTGGGTTTCCAAGCTCTAAAAGAGACAACAGGAGCAAATAAATTACTTCAGAATGCCAATGTTTATATAAACATTATAGAAAATGTATATCACCTTCCACACAGATTTTATCAACAACTCATTGTAAGATTAACTAAAAAGTAAAACAGTGACAAAACATGATTCAACCAATGCTTTTTCGTAACAAGCTAAAGAAATCAAATACAAAATATTTAAGTCTACATAAAACTAATGCTACTTTTTTAAAGCGTCTAATATTAGTGATTATGGTACAAATATCAACTTCCTTAAAGCTCTAGTAATATGACATTTAGTTTGCATCTGAAATATGACACAAAGTACTTGTTTAAAAAACATACACAAGGACTGGAAAGATGGCTCAGCTTAGAGTGTATTACCTGCATGTGTTTAAATGCACCCGTATCATGCAACACCCATGGAGGTCAGAAGAGGGCACTGGATTCCCTTGGCACTGGAGTTACAGATGGTTGTTAGATACCATGAGGGTGCTGGGAATCAAGCCTGAGTCCTTGATAAGAGCAATCAGTGCTCTTAACCCCTAAGCCATCTCTCTACCCCCTATAAATTATTTTTCAAAAATACATACATAAGCAGCCAGGAGTACTGGCGCACACCTTTAATCCCAGCACTCAGGAGGCAGAGGCAGGTGGACTCTGTGAGTTCAAGCCCAGGCTGGACTATATAGTGAGTTCCAGGACAGCTGGGGCTACAGAGAGACCATGTCTCAAAAATACCAAAAAAAAAACAAAAAAAAAAATACATTAAGTTAGAACTATGGCCTGAATGATAGGTAAGCAAAGCCCCAAGGGAACTGGCAGCTCACCAAATAAACAAGAGCTCCTTGAAACCAAGGAAAGCTTAAGAGATAGATTTCAAGATGTATAGGTCATGAAGGATATATATGAGATAAACATAGACTTATTTACCAAATATTTAATATTAGAATTAGGAAATGTACTCTGATACTAGAAAAATTTACAGTAAGGACAATAAAAGTACCACTCTATCCAATTAGTAGTAAATGAATGAAATGATCAACTCCAACACCAAACACATGTTTAGATAAATTAATGACAATCCACAAGGGCAGGCTTCTGTCCGTTCAGTGGCAAGGAGCTAAGGGGTACATCCAATTCCATAAAGCTCTTGGTGACAAATGAGAGAGAGGATTAACCTCAGCAGACAAGAGAGCTGGTCTACTATGACAACTTTTGTTATTGAGTGTTAAGTATGTAAGAACTAAAGATTTAAGACTGTAATGCTTTTATATTTTGAAAGTTTTGTGTGTAACACTGTAAAAAATCTGAAATTATAGAATTTGTGTTTGAGTATCCCATTCCTGGGACAGTCATTTTAATTGAAAGTAAATTTAGAAGGGGTTGACAGTAAGAGATGTTTTATTCTTAGTCCTATGACCAAGAAAAACAATGCTTCTTTACTTTGGCTAAACCTGAGATTAAGAAGCCTGTAGATCTGACACCTGAAGACTGATTAGGTATCTCTCTTCAACTGTCTAAACTTTATTTAAATGTATATTAAACAAAAAAATATAAAAATCCCCAAAATCACTAATAAATAATTAGGGGGGGGGGGAGTTAAGTCCACTTATGAGAAAAAAAACAGCTCAGAGGACATACAACACCATTCCTCTAAAAGGCCACAAGGTGTCAGCATTGCACTATGACTAGTCCCTACAGCTGCTTGAAAACTTGATAAGGACATGAATTAGAGGTTCCTAGAGGTGTGGGAGGGGAGAGTGGATACAACCAAAATATATTGTACACATGTGTAAATTTTTCAAAGAATAAATAAAAAGTATACAATTTTTTAAGGACAATTGCAACTGGATTTTCTTCCTCAGTTTTATCAAAACCAAACCACTATCAGAAATACATTGAAATTATCAAATTTTTACAGTTTCAAAATAAACACTCATTTATCAAGTGAATGGACACATATTTAAGCTGATTATATTCCCCAAGTAGGATATATAGTAGATACTTGTGTGTTATATGCACATATACATAGTAGGATATGTAGAATATTTTTATATATATCGTATATATGTGTATATATAGATGGTTGCCAGGCTAGATCACTCACACACACACACACACACACACACACACACACACACACACACACACCTCCCTTGAGATTAAAGGCCGGTGCAGCCTGGCCAAATCTGCTTACAGTGGGACATGTAGTATGGCTTATATATTCTATTAAACACTATCTCTTATTCACTATCTCTTCTAAAAATATTCTAATTGACACATTACAAAGATTTAGAAAGAAAAATTGATTCAAAGCATCCCTGGGACAGTTCTCAAAGTTTCAAAATGCAAAGTCTTAAAAGATCCAATGAAACAAATGGACTGACAACAGTGAGACACTGAGATTTATCTTGCCAAACTGAATTTACTGTTTCTACTCGTAAATTTCTTAGATTTAAAAATCAAAAACTAAATTGGGACCTCTCCCCATTACTTGCTGCTTTAAATTCCTTTAAGTATGAAGAGAATGGAAAATGAATAACTTCAAGCAACTTCTTCCCATCATTTCTTAACAGTAGCTTCTGTTCCTTTGGTTGGTTGCTTGCTTGTTTTGTTGTTTTGTGTTTGTTTTTTTGTTTTGGTTTGGTTTTGTTGTTTGTTTTGTTTTTTGTTTTGGGGAGCCAGGGTCTGGACGGGCCTGGCTGTCCTGACACTCACAGAGCTCTGCCTGACTGTGCCTCCCTTGGGATTAAAGGCCTATATAGCATGCTCAGCAAACAGCAGCATTTTTGAAAAAGAATCTGAATTTCAGGTATGAGGCTGGAGAATGTCCCAGCAAAATCTTCAGATTTTTAGTCCTATGTTGTTTCTCCAAACAATTGAGTATATTAAAAACAAAAAAACCTTGTTAAATTTAACTTTAAAAAGAATTCATTTTTTTTTATTTTTAACCTTTAAAAACCTTTCCAACTGTCATTTAAGGACATTATTAATTGTGTAGGATCATCTTAGGTAGATCGATGGTTGCCAGACTAGATCATATTTTTTGCCTGTGGGTATTACAGCACTGGCATATCAAACCCATTCCATCCGTGCCCTACCTTACTGATGCAGAGGACAGAGAGAATCTGTAGGAACTATGGGGGAAGAGGCTCAAAGGAACAGGTAAGGGGAACAAAGGATTATTTGCTACTGACAGGTTCAAGAAGAGGGGGAGTCAGTGCCTTCAGCTGGTTACCCACTGGGTGACCCCACCAGGCACCAATGGATAGTTCCAATTCAATGGTCACACAGATGGCCCTGGCTAAACTAAGTGGGTCACAAGAATCATGAGTCTAGGAGGGATGAAGGAGATGCCAGGGATGGAGAGGGGATGTAGGGGGGAATAACGGAATACATTATGTACATGTATCAAATTGTCAAAGAGCAGAACTATTTTTAAAAATTTACATCTTCCATAAATCCATTTAATATCCTCATGAAAGGCAAAAACTTTTTGCCACTGTAGGAAAAAATAAAACACCCAAGTGCAGTTTTGAAGCAGATGCCTCAAGCAGACATCTGCTGAGATTCAGGACAATAAAAGCAAACGGGAGTCTACCTCGAAATCCTCATGCTCAATGAGGATGGAGTCTGCACACTTCTCTGAAAGCAGGAACACTGTTTCTTTTCCTTTGGCAAAAATAATGACAGTGGATCCAACTAGGTTGTGATATGTGACAGCACCCCAAGTTCCTACCTCAGATTGAGTGTGACTTGGAACATATACTTAACTCCAAATTCCTTTTAATTGCACTGCTACAATTAAGAGCTGCTCAATGATAAGACTAGAAAAGCCAGGTTAGCTGACTTTAAAATTATCATGGTTAGTAACAAAAGAAAATTACTGATTGCCTATTATATGTGTGAGAATAAGTATGCAAGGCTGGAAGGCTGTAGAAAAAGACTGGCGTAAAATACACCAAGTTATCAATCCTGTTGGTGTTCTTAAGCTATTTTTAGCTTCTTTATTTTCCAAATTTAGTAAAAATGTCCACAATAAACATGAATTAACTGTACCATGAGGAAGATTTTAGAGTAACTCAATTTCCATACATTCTTCCTACCCTGGTATAAAAAAGAGATAGCATCTTTATACTGGGACTTGGACCTAAATATCTGGAAGGGCTAAAAATCATCTGATTAAAATTTATAATCATTAAGTATTTCTTTTCGTTTTTTAGTGGGGGGATTCTTTTAGAGACAGGGTCTCCCCGTAGCCTCAACTGGCCTGGAACTCACTATGCAGACCAAGTTGGTCTAGATCTCATAAAGATCTGCCTGCTTCTGCCTCCTGAGTGCTGGGACTAAAGGCGTGCACCACCACACCTAGCTAAGATCAATATATATTTCTTATGGAAACACTAAAATTAAATTATTTTACTAACACCCTACTTCACAAATAAAGAATGCTGCTGGAGTTTTTCATTAATTGTTACTTAAACTATAACCTTCATGTACTCCTTCAACTTATCATTCTCTGCTTCCCGCTTCTGAATTTGGAGCTGCAGTCGATCGTGTACTACTTTTACTGACTGAGAGAAATGGTTTGCTTTCAAAGCATTTTCCTGTAAAAGAAAAGAAAAAAGGTTTATTTGCCATAAATCCTCCGTACCCACATAATGGGTCTGCCAGATATAATGTGAAAAGCCGGCAAAGCAAAGTACCATTTTTCATAAACAGTGGCCCCACTAATGCATTTTATGTAAACCTAAGGAGGCTTTTTCTCTTTGATATTTTATTTAATAATTATCTCCTTTAAAAAATTCTCACTTATCCTAGTAACTAAAACATAGTATTGCCAAAAAGCTTCCTAAAAACACCAAAACGCTTTAATTTGTCCCCAAATCAAAATATAATACAAATTCATAGCGTATAATTTGGGGTTTTTATTTGTGTGTGTGTGCGTGCGTGCGTGTGTCTGCGTGTTAGTGTATGCTCATGTGCATGTGTGTATGTGTTTGTATGTGTGTGGGTATACACAGATGCACAGGAGTGACATGTGTGTAGAGACCAGAGGACAATCTCAGGTGTCATCTTCAGAAACACCACCTCCTTTGAGACCGTCTCTTGTTGCTCGTTGGCCTGGAGCTAGACAATTAGGTGAGGCTGGCTGGCCAGCGAACCCCAGGGATCTTCCTGTCTCAGTCTCCCCAGCTCTGGAATTATACACATGACTACCAGGCCCGGCATTTTACAATGGTTCTGGGAATTAAACTCAGGTCCTAGTTTCCACAAGGAAAGCGCTTTAATATCTTCCCAAGTTTTAGAGTAATAATCTGTAATGATTTAGACCAAGAAGCCTGAGATAACATAAAACTAAACAAACAAAAAGACTAAAAATTTAAGGTGTATATTTGATAGATAAAACAGTGATAGAATCTAAACTGTCAAAAAGCCTTTATTGTGTTTATTTCTGCTGACATGAAAACAGAGTGGGAGGAAAGGAAGAGAGAATCAATATTTTTAAAAGATGATGAATTAAGGTCAAAAACTTAAATTATGTTTACCTTTTCATTCTGAAACAGACATGAAAGTTCGTGAATATAGGTCTCCTTTTCAAGTACCTTCTTCTTAAGATTCTTCCGCAAACATAAGAAATAGAAATTTCACAATTCAGTAACATTATTTAAATTGCATAACGAAGCAGCATACAAACAAGCAGAAAATGTCAGAAAGACTGGATACCCAGGGGAAAACAAACTCACCGTATTTTTACTCTCATTGTCACTGAGGTCCTTTAACAGCATGCTGGGTACGTTGTCTCCTGTCTGTGAAGAGATATGACAAGTCAATGTTCAAAACTACATTTCTCTGTATTAAACAATAAAACAGAATATGCAACACTTTAAAGACCAACATGAATAGCAACTACACACAGTGCAGACTTCTGAAAGTTAAGATACTTGTCTGTCTAAAGTGTTCAAAAGCACATTTTTCCATGATTTATGAGAAATAACCTCAAAAGAATGGCTCATTAAGTATAGACCAATGATGTAACTCTAGCATTCATTAAGAAAATTCTAGCATTAAGAAAATCTTTATGACAGCAAACCAGTAACAGAATTCTATATGTAGCCATGAACATTTGCTTATTTCTGAGGGTCACCCTCCTACTTGAGAGTGTGAAGATGCCATGCATTCTCTCCATCTAAAGAACATATACATATACATATAATGCAAGGCTGCACACACAATTCCAAAGGGTTCATGGATTTCACAAAGTCCATTCTAGGACTCTGTCACTGTCACAGAGTTCAAGGTAAGATTCCCTATTGTTCCACAAACAGTTAATAAATAAAGGGCTAGGGATGTATGAGGTCAATGGTAGGCTACTTAACTAGCAAACACCAAGCCCTAAGTTCAAGTCTCACTGAGAGAATGTATATATGTATAAAGGGAGATCACTTCAAGACACTGGAAAAGAGTTTTTTTGGAAAACATACATAAAGCACACGAAACAAATGCAAAATAGACAGATGTGATTACAGGAAATTAAAAACAACGAATAACAGACACAATAGAGATGATTGACAGAACAAGAGAAAGTATTTGCAAACTATAGCTCTCACAGGAATTGAAATAAGAATAGAAATGAACTCCAAAACTCGACAGAAAAAAAATTAAAAATTGTCAATAGAGCTAGGAAGATATTTTTCAAAAGAAGATATACAAATGGCCAATAGGTACATGAAAGTCTTCAGCATCACTAATCATCAGAGAAAAGCAAATCCAAAGTACAATGGGTATTATTATCTCACTCAGTAGGAGCAATTGTCAAAAGAACAAGAAACAACAAGGTTTGAGAATAGGGAAGCCTAACATACAGATGGTGGCACTGAAAATCGCTCAGACACAGAAAATACTACGGAGAACTACCATGAGATCCAGAAATCCCTACCAGGTAGACTTCAAAACGAAACAAACTCTGTTGATATCCAGACCTCCCATTCCAACGTTTCGCATACTAGCCAAGAAAGTGAAACATCCTTTAATGTCTACCAACTAATGAAGAGATAACAAATATGGGCATACATATATTATGGAATACTGTTAAGCCTGTCAGTTTCTTCAGTGTGGACAGAAATGGAAATCATGTTAAGTGAGTAAGTTGGACACAAAGAGACAAATATGATGTCACTCATATGAAAAATATTAAGTCTGTTTTAGGCCTGGGCATGGTGGCACACACCTTTAATCCCAGCTCTCCAGAGGCAGATACAGACAGAGCTCTGGGAGTTCAAGGCCAGTCTGGTTTACATGGTAAATGCCAGGCCAGCTGGGGCTACAGAGAGACCCTCTCTGAAAAAAAAAAAAATTTTTTAAGTTGGTTTTATAGAAGTTGAGAATAAAATGGTAGTTACCAGATTTCAGAAAGAGTAGCTAGGAGGGAGGGATAGGGAAAACGTGATCAATGGGTGTTAAGTTTTAGATAAGAACCAGAAGTGCTGGTATACTATTGCACAGTAGGGTGACTCTAGATAGTAATGTGCTGAATGTTTCAAAAGGCTGAAGAAAGGCTTCTGAAAGTTTTATCATAAAGAAATGAAAATTACTTCAGGAGACATGAACACTTAGGCAATGTATACATGCAATGGCCCTATATGAATACCACCAATACATAGTTTTTATGGATTATATACCAGTTAAATTTTTTAATTGTAAAAAAAAGAACACATGTGTAACATGATATAGGGAAGAGCTTGAAACCGTAAGAATTTTAGGTTTTATTGTAACCAGCCAAATGAAGTAACAGCAAAAGTAGGACTTTAATGAGTAATATTTCAAACAGAACTTCAAAGCATTATTTCTATTTCAATATACAATAGTTTCAGTTTCAGTTACAGGAAAGAGCATTTCCCTCAAGCAGGAAACAGGAGCACAGCAGTGCAGTGTTGATGCCTTACTTGTTTGTAGTCTGCTTTTTCAAGAAGATGCCCTAAGGCTAATTTCACACGGTTAAAAGTGTCTAATTCTTTGGATAATATTTCCTTCTGTTCAGAAATCTTCAAATTGGAGCTACAAAGATTAGCCTGACAAAATAAAAGAACCAAACATACATTTTAAGACAAAATTAAGTTAAAACACTCTTAAAATGATATTATTGAAGCACAGTTTTTTTCCTAGTAACAAAATCATTATTTTCCATACAATAATGGTAAACTTTGCCAAGCTTATCAGTAGTGGATAAAATCTATTACATGGTACCTTAAATTAAAATAAAATAAAGGGGCTGGAGAGATGGCTCAGTGGTTAAGAGTACTGGCTGTTCTTGCAGAAGACCCAGGTTCGATTTCCAGTACCAATATGGAGGCTAACAACTGTCAGTAACTCTAGTTCCAGAGGATCCAACACCCTCTTCTGGCCTCTGCAAGGAAATGCACACATGTGGTGCACTTACATACATTCAGGAAAAATGCCCATACACATAAAATAAAAATAATGAAACTAGAACATTTTTTCAAAAATTAAAAAATAAATACATAAAATAAAAAACAAGTGCTAAACTCCATAATATTGCAGCTTTATGCTAATAGAAGTTGTAGAACACAATCCATTTTTGTCCCTAAGTCAAGTTTTAGTATACTAGAATTGTAAAATAGTCTTCTATTCCAAATAAAACACTATAGAAAATAGATATGTTTCCTAATGCCAATGATTTTAGTTTTAAGACGGCTCTTCAGAAAAGTTCATTCTCCAGTTCAAGGCCAGGTAACTCAAACATCAGCAGATTCCAGCTTAGCCCCTTATTTGGTGCACATCTGAGAGACCTTTTAGGAAAAGAATTTCAGTTAATGACAGGAATAAAGCATTAACCAGACCTCATTTTTGGTATCAAATACCTACCTGCACATGGACATCCTTACCAAAATTGGAAACCTCAGTCAGGGCATTCTGAATATTATGCTACCTTTGTACCTTATTAGCTGTTCTTAGTCAAATACTCACACTGTCTAAACTAATTCCTTCCACAGTCCTCTTAAATAACGGCAAAAGTAATTCTACCGAGCAGGATGCCGACTCAGCTTCCTTCAGTGTTGCCTCCAGTCCCGGCTCCGCACTGAGGGAGTCCTGCTTGAGGCTAGTGACAAACATACACATAACAAATTTAAGTTACATCTATCACATAAGCTGGCAATACTTTTATGTAAATATAATATAGATTAGGCTAAATATTTCAGGTCTATAAATTATAAAATGCAATAGTAAATGTCACTGAGTATGTGTGTATTCTCCCCTGTACTTGCAGGCCTCTTCTATGGTTTCTATGTAGAGAAAAGTAAGTTTTAAAAGGTTAAAATATATAAAACAAATGTTTAAGTTCACTGTGTTTAACCATTTCCCACACCTCTCTCTTCCTTAAAAAATGAATTATATGAACATGTGTTTCCTTTTTTTCTTCTCTTTTCTCTTCTCCAAATTCAAAAGATTTGTCTTTCTTGACTTATATCCAACGGTTCCCATGAAACTTATCCTTCACAAAAAGCTTGAATAAGCTAAATGGAATACGAAATCTAAAGCTTTCCCGGTATGTAAAACTCCTTCACATTCACCTTTTGAATATGCATTACCCCTTAAAACAAAACTGCCAATAGCTGCCTTCTTAAGTTTTTCTAAATACTACTGTTATTGCATGATAGTTTTTGCTCTATTCTTTTGGCTATCATAAATTTAGAACACTTCTCACAACATCATGAGCCAAAAAGCATTCTTGACCTGTCTTCATCTATACACACCCAAAACTTACAGGATAGCACATACAAAACCTTGAAGAAAAGCTCAGGATACAGTTGCAATTTTTTTAATACCTAGATACAGTCATAGAGTGGGAACAATGGGTTAATGAAATAGTAACATTCAGTAACATTCCAGTACCATTATGAACTTTGGTCATATGCTGATAAAAGCAGGTCAAGTCTGCCTCCAGACTGACAAGGATTTCATTAAAAGATGCCCCTAAAACATACCTTATCACCAGTACTGCAAATACCAAGGCCAAATCTGAGTTTAAAAGAAGGCTTGAAGAGTTGGACTTTGAGTATAAGTAAGTATTGAGAATAATTTATGTTACTTGCATTTTGCTTTTATGTTTCACAAGTTGTGTTTAATATCTACATACATATAACTAAGTTTTTAAGGGGCTCCTTCAACATCTGTAAATGAACCTCCAAGCAATATGAGTTCATTGTGATGTTCAATACGCAGCAGCTATTTCTGTCTTTTTAGAACATATTATAAGCACTCAATAACTAATAGAGGCTGGCAAGATGGCTCCACAGGTAAAGCCATGTTGTCAATTCTGCCGATCTGTTCGATCCCCAGAACCCACATGATGGCAGGAGATAACTGACTCCACATGGAAGTGAGAGGCCCACTTGTGGAGTCAGTTTTTATTTAATAAAAATATTAAGAGTTACTGGCATCTTACAGGACATACTCTGAAGATTTTTTTTCTTAAGTACCACTGACTTAAAGTAAAAAGCTTATGAAAAATAAGTAACTGTCCCTCTTTATGGGCAGGAAATCAACAATTACATAAGATGAAATATAATTTTCCATTTATTACAAGATAAATGAGAAGTTGGATTAAACTATAAAGACAAAGATATTTAAGACTACTATTGTGAGAGTTATTGATTCATATAAATAATAGGTGAATTTTCCATTTTAAAGCAGTAAAATATGAGAAGTACTTGTTATACAGCAAGATACCAAGCAAAATTATTCATTATCTATGTCTCCAATATTCCATATTATTTATATTTTTGTTAATCATAGTTTTAAAAATCTACTGTACAAGTTATTAATAAATTGGATGGTCTTATTTAATTGTATTCACTAAGAATAAAAGCCTTGGGGCTGGAGAGATGGCTCAGTGGTTAAGAACACTGGTTGTTCTTGCAGAAGACCCAGGTTCAAATCCCAACACCCACATGGCACCTAACAACTGTTCGTAACTCCAGTTCCAGGGGATCTGATGGCCTCTTCTGTCCTCCACAGGCATTCCACAACACAGGTGCACTTACCTACATGCAGGCAATACACACATACACATAAAAGTAATAAATAAAATATTTTTAAAAAAAGAATCAAAGACTCAAAGACTTACGCCCGGTATGGTAGCACACGCCTGTAATCCCAGAGCACGAAAGGCTGAAGCAAGTAGGCTGAGAGTTCACGGGCAGCCTGAGCTACATAGTGAGACCCAATCTTAAAAAATTAAAGAAGAAAAGAAAGACCAGAAAAAGCTCTCTAAATTCTGCTAAGTATATTTGTAATCAGATTATATAGGTATATTTTAATGAGTGAATACTAAATTTGAAAAAGATAATCCTGAATGAACGCTGCCTTTGCTTCAGATAAGGAATATTACTGACAAACAAGACACCCAAAGTCAGAAGACTAGATGTCCTCTGCTGACAAGGAGGATACCTGCTGAAGTGATTTTCACTGGCACTCTGTGGTACAAGTCCTGTCTCTGGTATACTTGTCAGACATGAAAAGAGCTCCTCTGAAAGACCTCCACCACTTGTAGGCTTCTCCATAGATTCAGTAAGTCTCTTCACAGGTCACTTCAGCAACAACTCTTCCCCAGCAGCTGAAAGTGGGGAAACAGTTGTTATAAGCATCATTTCAGTAGTGATCAGTCAGCTCTATCTATTTATCCCCAGCTCAACCTAAAATACTCTTTCTTAAGGATGAGAAAAGCAGACAGGGGACAGTATTTCCAAACTGTACCAAAGGATCTGCTTTCAGTCAACTCTGGAGATGTCATTTGTAAAATGTGAATATTTATGAATTCCTCCAAAATTGCCCTATTTTAAGTGAAGAGATAGCACTTTGAACAAGGCTGTTTTCACGATTCTTTAGTGGTGAGGTGTCTCTCTGACTTCACTTAATGTTTACACAAGATCAAGGTTACGTTTAAGGTTTTCCGTATTGTTTCCATATATTTATAATTATGTTTTAGATTTCCATATTAAAAAAGCATTGTTCAAGAACTGTCAATACTTTAGGTACAGGTGAAATTATAGGTTGAAAATTATTCATAATATTTAATAAGTAACTCAGAAACCTCCCAAAGCATCTGTAAAAAAATTAATTTTTGTTTGAAATTTTTATTTACTGCAGAAATAGATATTTACTGGCTGAAATCTAAAAGGAAATTCTTAATAATCTGCAAATAGCCTAAAATGATCCTTCCGGATCTCTTGTACTGAATTATGCAACATCTGTTACTATGGAATTATTAGACACTGAGATCCTTACAGTCCAGAAGAATTTAAAATGCACAGGTAAACAGATCAAATGAAACACCAAACTAAGGCTAAAGAGAAATATGGTCTGAAAAGTCACAGCAAACCGTCTATGGGTTTGGAGGTCTGGAATAGCCACAGCCCCTCAGAGGAATTGGTGTTTATCTTTCACCCATTTGCTTGTTTAAATATTTATCTCTACATACTGGAATCTCAAGAAAGAATGTCTTGTTTATAGTTGAACCCTAAACACTTGTACACAAGCCCTGTCAAACACCTGGAGAGTACATAAGGTTTAGAGCTCTCAATGCATGTGACAGATGGCCACTTCTTATTCATCCTTTGATTCATTTGGGGGGAAATCATTAAAAGACAAGTGGTTTCTACATTTAGAATAAAAACCTGAAAACAATGTAAGAGGAGAGGGCTCTTCCATTTTTAGAAAATATTTTATAAAATGAGATTCAGTTTGGCGTCAATATTTTAAATGAATTCTTGCAACCATACATAGCTCACTGTTCTAAATTTTTTTCACAGGATAAATTATATAGCAAAAATTTTCTGCTTCCTCATCTATAATTGTTAACTGTGCAAATTAATAAAGTTTACAAATTGTGAAAATGGGGATCTGTGATGGTTAGTTTCAATTGTCAACTTGACACAATCTAGAATCACTGGGCAGAGTCTCAATGAGGAATTGGCTAGATTGAGTTGTCATGTGGGTATGCCTGTGAGGGATTTCTTAGTTGGGTCAATTGAGTTGTAAGATCCACCCTGAATGTGGGTGACACCATATCTTGGGCTGAGCCTTGGGCTGAATGAAGAGAAGGGGGCCAGCAGAGCACTGGGGAGCAGGTATGCATTCCTTCTCTCTCTGGCCTTGACTGTGGATGTGACTAGTAGCTTCAAATTTCAAGGGACTTTGCAAGGGACTGTAACATGGGATTGTGAGCCAAACAAACCTTTGCCTCTTATTAAAATTGCTTTTGTCAGAGTATGTTGTCACAGCAACAGAAAACAAAGTCTAAGAATGCCTTCTAAAATATCAACGTCATCAGATTCCTCAAAAGACAATGCAGAGAATACAGTGAGTCCTAAATTATTCCACAGATGCAGTCACCAGTCATTTTTCAAGACAAAATTGTCCACATGGTCAAAAGCTCTTCATTCTTTTGGTGTTGTGACAGTTCTCTAACCAAAAACAGATTCATGCTGAACAAAAACACAATACTTTTTCTTTAGCATAAAAAAAAAATCCTGCGTTGGGGAAGGGTTCTAAATATGATTAAGATGTGTTATATGAAATATACAAAATTTCAATAAAAATATATATTGAAAAAATTAGCAAGAGCAAAAAAATTTTAATCCTATTTTTATAAAATACACACTCATTTCAGCAAACCAAATGTATTTCTGTATCTAGAAAATCATCGGTGTTGTGCATGTGCAATGTACTGCCAATTGACAAATGTATTGCGCTTCTGAACAACTTGTAAGTGATGAAATAAAACCCATTCTACATACATGGGAGACAATGATGTAACTACAATCACACAACTAAGCTCCATTTTGGCCAACAGCCAGTGCTTGAGGACACTGGCATTACAGTGGTCAGAGAAAAGAAGCATCAGGCACCCAAATCAGTCAGGAACATGCTTGTTTAAAACAAATTTCTCAGAGGGTGGGTTCCAATCTCCATCTGTGTAGTGGCTGTGGTCTCAGCAGACCACCACAGCGTGCCTGTTTCTGGCCTCCCTCTGACATAGGGACTGAGAACTCAGCAGACCAACTGAGAGTTCCAAAATCAGCCCTCCCCCCCCTTAGGGAACTTCCCAAATTTTGCTCTGAATTCCCACTAATAGGGGCCCAAACCTTAGAAGGAAGCCTGAGTGTACCTGACTGGAACCTGACTTGGGCTTCTGCGGGCGCTCCTAAGTAGCTGATCTGAAGCCATCAGCTCCCTCCAAAATAAATCCTGAGAGAAGCTGAAACCTGAACCAACCAGCTATACATAACCAATAAGAAAAGGACCAAGGCACACTAATAATACAAACAGAAGCATACTTCAACTTATTCTCATAACAGAACCACAAACAACAAAAGAAATCCACATGCCAAAATCACAACAAAATAAAATGGAAAGCCAAAACACTACGCCCCCACCAAACTCCACCACTCCTGGAGAAGAGTTCTACAAGGAGAACCCACTACAGATGACCAAGGACACAGAATTTAAAAGAACAATCATGAACATGATGAAGGAATTCAACGAATTTAAAGAACACATGAACAAACAAATCAACGAACTAAAAGAAGATAGGGAAAAACTTCTGAATGAATTCACAAAAGAAATAGAAATATTGAAGAAAACTCAGGCAGAAATGAAGAAGGAAGTGAAAAACTCAATAAGCCAACTTGAAACAACAGGGGAAAGCCTACCCCTGGAATGAATGAAATGGAAAACAGAATATCAACACTGCAGGATAAAGCTGAAGAAATGGACCACTCAAGCAAAGATTATGAAAAATTTAAAACACAGGAATGGAATATGCAAGAGATGTGGGACACCATGAAAAGACCAAATCTATGTATCATAAGCATAGAGGAAGGAGAAGAATTTCAGGTTAATGGTAGTGACCATATCTTAAAGAGATTGTAGAAGAGAATTTCTCGAAATTAAGGAAAGACATCCCCTAAATACAGGAAGCACATAGAACACCAAATAGAAAGGATCATAAAAGAAACTCCCTATAACATATCATAGTAAAAACATTAAATGTACAGAAAAAAGAAAGAATACTGAAAGCAGCAAAAGAAAAACAACAAGTCACATACAAAGGAAAGCCCATGACAATTACAGGTGACTTATCAATGCAAACTAGGAAAGCCAGAAGAGCCTGGACCAAGGTATTTCCAGTTCTAAACAACAACAGATGCCAACCCAGAATACTTTACCCAGCAAAAATGTCTATTATAGTTGAGGGGGGAAAGAAAAATCTTCCATGACACCAAAAGTCTGAAAGAATACATGCCCATGAAACCAGCCCTTCAAAGAATACTTGAAGCAATACAAAGAGAGGAGAAAGGAACAACTATACCCCAGGGGCAACGAAAGAAAATGAATAAAGATGTAATTGAGGAAACACAACATTAGACAAAGAACACAAACAGCAATCAAAATGACAACAACAAATACACATCTTTCAATAATAACCTTAAATATCAATGGACTGAACTCCCAGTCAAAAGACACAGGCTAACTGAATGGATTAAGAAACAAAATCCAGGGCTGGAGAGATGACTCAGTGGTTAAGATCACTGGTTGTTCTTGCAGAAGACCCAGGTTCAATCCCAGCACCCATATGGCAACTAACAATTGTCCATTACTCCAGTTCCAGGGGATCCAGGGGACAGGATGCCTTCTTCTGTCCTCTGCGGGCATTGCACAATATGGGTGCACTTTCCTACAATGCAGGAAATACACTCACACATATAAAATAAAAATAATAAATAAAATATTTTTTAAAAATCCATCTTTGTGCTCTTTGCAAGAAACCCATCTCACCTTCAAGGACAGGCACTACCTTAAGGTAAAAGGATGGAAAACAATATTCCAAGCAAAATATCACTAAGAAACAACCAGGGGTTGCAAACCTAATATCTGACAAAATAGACTTCAAACTAAAACTAATCAGAAGAGATAAGGAGGGTCATTTCATTCTCATCAAAGGAACAGTTAACCAAGAAGATATTAGAATCCTTAACATATATGCACCAAACTCTGGTGTACCCAAATTCATAAAAGCAACACTACAGGACTTTACCACATAGATTAACACCAACTCAGTAATAGTAGGGGACTTCTATACCATACTGTCTCCATTAAACAGGTCAACTGGACAAAGAATAAACAGAGGGACATCTGAATTAAAAGATACCATACATCAAATGGACCTAACAGACATCTTTTGAATATTCCACCCAAGCATCAAATAATACACTTTTTACTCAACACCCCATGGAATGTTTTCAAAAATTGATCACATACTGGGCCACAAAACCTCAACAAATACAAAAAAAATTGAAATAATTCCATGCATTCTATTGGACCACAATGCAACAAAGCTCAAAATCAACGCTGGACAAAGCCCTAGTCACTACACAAACTCGTGGCAATTGAACAACACACTCATAAACAAAGGAGAAACAAAGGGTCAAAGGAGAAATTAAGAAAGAAATAAAATAACTCCTGGAATTCAATGAAAAGGATAATACAACACAACCTCTGGGACACGTTACAAGCAGTCCAAAGAGAGAAGTTTATACCTCTAAGTGCCTACATAAAAAAAATTAGAAAGAGCCCAAATAAATGACCTAACACTGCAACTCAAGACACTGGAAAGGCAAGAACAAATGAAACCCAAACCCAGCAGAAGAGAAGAAATAACAAAAGTCAGAGCAGAAATTAATGAAATACAAACAAGGAAAACAATACAAAGAATCAATAAATCTAGGAGGTGGTTCTTTGAAAAGCTAAACAAGACAGACAGACCCCTAGTCCAGTTAACCAAAAGAAAGAAATCCAAATCAACAAAATCAGAGATGAAAGGGGAAATATCACAAAAGACACCAGAAAGATACAGAACATTATAAGGGAATATTTTAAAAACCTATATGCTACTAAACTTGAAAATCTAAAAGAAATCGATGAATATCTAAAATCATGGGAACCGCCAAAGATAAACCAAGAAGAGATCAACAGTTTAAACAGATCCATAACATATAAGAAAATCGAAATAGTAATACAAAGCCTCCCAACTAAAAAAAGCCCAACTAAAAAAAGTCCAGGCCCAGATGGATTTACAGCAGAATACTACCAGACATTTGAGGAAGACTGCCAACCAATACCATTTAAAAATTTATTCAAAACTAAAGAAACAGAGGGAGAACTCCCAAATTCCTTCTATCATTAGAGCCAGCATCACTCTAATACCTAAACCTGGTAAAGACGCAACCAAAAATGAAAACTACAGACCCATATCCTTAATGAACATAGATGTGAAAATTCTCAACAAAATACTTGCAAACTGCATACAGACACAGATCAAAAAGATCATTCACCATGATCAAGTAGGCTTTGTCCCAGAGAGGCAGTGATGGTTCAACATATGCAAGTCAATAAACATCATTAATCACAAATGGACTCAAAGTCAAAACCCATATTGTCATCTCAGTAGATGCAGAAAAGGCTTTTGACAAAATTCAGCATGCATTTATGTTCAAAGTCCTGAAGGGAATTGGACTGGAGGGAACGTACCTCAACATTATTAAAGCTATATACAACAAACCCACAGCCAACATCATTCTAACTGGAGAAAAACTGGAAGCATTCCCATTAAAATCAGGAACCAGACAAGGATGTCCACTATCTCCACTCCTTTTCAACATAGTGCTTGAAACCCATGCTATAGCAATAGGACAGGAGAAGGAAACTAAAGGAGTACTAACTGGAAAAGAAGAGGTCAAATTATCCCTTTTTGCAGATGATATGACACTATACCTAAGAGATCCCAAAAGTTCTACCAGAAAACTACTAGAACTGATCAACATTTTCAGTAGAGTGGCAGATTATAAAATCAATATAAAAAACTCAGTAGCCTTTCTATATACCAATAACAAGCAATTGGAGAAAGAGTGCAGGGAAATGCTCCCATTCACAATTGCTAAAAAAAAAATCTTGGAATAAACCTCATCAAAGACACCAAAGATCTCTACAATGAAATTTTCAAATCATTAAAGATATTGAGGAAGACACCAGGAGATGGAAGGACCTCTCATGCTCATGGACTGGAAGAATTAATTGTTAGGGTTCCAAACGGCAGCAGCTTCCCCCTCCCCAACAGGTACCTACAGACTTTTGGAGCCTGAAAAAGGGAACTGAGCTGATAAGCACCTTGGCCTTTGAAGTCAAGGGAAACAAACTCTGCTGAGAAGCAGCCTGCCTTTCCTCTGATCTCCAAAGATAAGATAAGCAGATTCTACCTGTTAACCAAAGATTTTAGAAGCTGTTTATCACAACAACTTTTCTCTTATCTTAAGAGGGAAAAAGTAAACACTTCCACAACCTAATCCTACCTGCTTCCCCCCCCCCCATTTCTCCCCCCAACCCTCCCCCCCCCCCACCCC
>NW_008360332.1:7763302-7764471 GCF_000622305.1 Nannospalax galili
CTGGTTTCTGCGACCATTGAACTGCTCGGCACAGTTACTGTGTCTGTCCACACCCACCTGGGAGTCAGACCTGCCTCCCCGTCACACTCAAATCCTTTTCCCTACCTCAGCTCCCTTCCCTTCCTCGCTCCTGCCATCTTTTGCCTTCCCCTAACATCTCTTCTCTTCTCTCTCTCTCTCTCTCTCTCTCTCTCTCCTCTCCCTCCATTTACTGGCTACTCTGAGCTTCATCTAGGCCTCTTCATTCTTCTCCATTCCCGGTCCATCTCGGCCTCTGGGCCCACTACCTTGTTTCCTTATACTTTGGCTCCTACTGGCTGGTCGCGCACCACATTGGAGAACCTCTCCTAACTCATTTTTACTCGCTTGAAATCACACTGGTGTGTGGGAGGTTCCGCCCTGCCTTTGACTACAGGACGCTGTGGTCACTGGCGGGGACACGCACAGCTCTTATTTCCCCTCCCCAGTGATTGCAGGACGCTGCCCTGGGATTCGGGAATTTAACTCGAATCTGCAACAAAAAAAAGGACGCTTTTCTTTTGTTGCTTGATTCTTCTTGTTCTTGCTTTTACGTGACCTAAGCCAAACCTTTCTTTTCCTGCTTTCTCTCTCTCTCTCTCTCCCCCTCCCCCTGTAAATTTACTCCCTCCTGCTCTGACTCCTGACTCCACCTCTGTCCCCTCAGGGCAAAAGATCCTCTTTGTTCCCCCACCCACCAGCTGAGGTCTTTAACTCTTCTTTCGCTTTCCACCTAATCCGTTGCTATGGGAACCAAACAATCAAAATCTCAGGGTCTCACGCCTTTGCCCTGCCTTCTTAAATCCTTAAAGAAGCTAGGATTATCTCACACGATCAGATCAAAATGCCTAAAATTCTTGTGCACCACTTCCTGGCCTCAGTACAAACTAGATAATAACTCTGTTTGGCCAAACACTGGAACCTTAAACCTCAATATTTTAAAAGATTTGGAAAACTTCTACCAGCATAATGGCAAGCAGTCTGAACTACCCTACATCCATGCCTTTCTTGACCTCCATGCTAATCCCTCCCTCTGTGTCAAATGTTCTTCCCACCAGGTCCTCCTGGCTAAGATAGTCCCACCAGATCCTGAAACTCCAGGGGCCTTTGCCCCTATCCCTCCTCCCTACCCCTCTGACTCTGCTTTTGAT
>NW_008360332.1:7766634-7783229 GCF_000622305.1 Nannospalax galili
GAGGGTGTCTTCTTTATTAGGGTTTCAAACAGCAGCAGCTCCCCACCGCCCAACAGGGACCCATGGACTTCGGATTTTTCCAGCCTGAAAAAGGGAACTGAGTTGATAAGCACCTTGGCCTTTGAAGTCAAGGGAAGCAGATTCTTCTAAGAGGCAGCCTGCCTTTCCTCTGATCTCCGAAGACAAGATAACAGATCCTGCCTCTTAATCAGAGATTTTAGGAGCTGTTTTAGTACAGCAGCTTTTCCCTTGTCTTAGGAGGACAAAAAAGTAAACACTTCCTGACCCAGATCCTGGCTGGCAGACTGAATGGAGCCAGGTTTACAAGCCCTGCTTTTCCTGCTTCCCCCTCCCTGATTTTTCCCCCACACACTCCCCCCTTCTACACCCTAAAGCCCCCATATATAAGTCCCAGCTCACAACCCGTGGGCTGACATCTTTCCCTTCCCCGAGGGAAACGTGTCCCGTGCGAAATAAAGCTATATACCACTGAGAATTCCATCGGTGCCTTGCTGCCTCCTCCATCCGCACGTGCTCTCTCTCCAAATTTTTACCTATCATTAATATTGTGAAAATGACCATCCTACCAAAGAAATACATAGATTCAATGCAATCCCAATCAAAATCCCCATGAGATACTTCACAGAATTAGAAAAAAAAAATCCTTAAATTCATATGGAAGCACAAAAGACCCCAGATAACCAAAGGAACCCTGAGCACAAAGAGCAATGCTAGGGGGATTACTATACCAGATCTCAACATATACTACAGAGCTATAGTCATAAAAACAGTATGGTACTGGCACAAAAATAGACACATAGATCAACGGAACATCATTGAAGACCCAAACCTGAGTACATGCATTTTCAGCCACCTGATATTTGACAAAGGTGCCAAGAACACACAATGGAAGAAAGACAGCATCTTCAACAAATGGTGCTGGCAAAACTGGATCTCCACCTGCAGAAAAATGAAACTTGATCATTTTCACCTTGTACAAAAGTCAATTCCAAATGGATCAAAGACCTCAATGTGAAACTGGAAACCCTGAAACTATTAGAAGAAAATATTGGCAGTAACTTACAGGAGCAGTAACTTACAAGATGTAGGTGTAGGAAAGGATTTTCTAAATCAGACAGAAGTTGCTCAGGAATTAAGATCAGCAATCAACAAGTGGGACCTCATTAAACTAAAAAGCTTCTTCTATACAGCAAAAGAAACAATCAAAAAAGTGAAGCGAAAACCCACAGAATGGGAAAATCTTCACCAGTGACACATGTGACAGAGGTTTAGCATCCAGAATATATAAAGATATCAAAAAACAAAGAAGTGAGAAACCAAATGACCCAATTAAAAGATGGGCTAAAGGGGGCTGGAGAGATAACTTAGCAGTTAAGAACACTGGCTGTTCTTGCAGAAGACCCAGGTTTGAATCCCAGCACCCACATTGTAGCTAACAACTGTCTGTAACTCCAGTTCCAGGGGATCCAACAGTCTCTTCTTTCCTCCACAGGCACTGCACAACACAGGTGTATTTACTTACATGCAGGCAAGATACACAAACACATAAAATAAAAAATAAAAAATAAAAACTATTAAAAAAAAAGATGGGCTAAAGATCTTAAGAGAGAATTCTCAAAGGAAGAAATAAAAATGGATAAGAAACATCTCAAAAAGCGTTCAACATCATTAGTAATTTAAAAAATGCAAATTACAACCACCCTAAGGTTTCACCTTATCCCAACCAGACTCACTAGGATCAAGAGAACAAATGATTCCAAATGCTGGCGAGGATGTGGAGAAAGGGGAACGCTCATTCACTGCTGGTGGGATTGCAAAATTGTGCAAGCCCTATGGAAGACAGTATGGAAAGCTCTTAAAAAACTAAAAATGAAAATGCCATACGATCCAGTAATACCACTCCTTGGCATATACCCAAAGGACTCATCCTATTATAAAGACACTTGTAGAACCATGTTTGTTGCTACTCTTTTCACAATAGCTAAGAGATGGAAGCAACCTAAGTGCCCCTTAACTGACAAGTGGTTAACAAAAATGTGGTATATTTACATAATGCAGTTCTTTTCAGCAGTAAAGAAAGATGAAATAATGAAATTTGCAGGTAAATGGATGGATCTAGAAACTATTATACTAAGAGAAATAACACAGACTCAGAAAAACAAACAACGTATGTTCTCCCTCGTATGTGGATCCTAGCACTAAATCCTTTTAAATTCCATGTCCTTTTAATAAGATGATACTGTACAGAAGTCTCTTCTGCATAAAATAACTACCATCATCTTCACTTCAGCAGTGCCTGATTGCTAAACATAGTCACAATTGGGTTTGCTGTTGGTTGTGCTCCTTCATTAAAGGAGGGGTAAGCAGGGTCATTGGACCCTTAAGGGAGTATCCAGCCACTCTTTTCAGCCAACTGTATGTAATTTGGCCCTAATAACACATGGTCCCCTGGATTTGGAGAGGGCTAAAGTATACAGTCTGGTGCAGGCTAGGAAGAGAAGGCTTGACCCATGCTGGGTAAAGGCTTTCCAGTGTGCATACCGTCAGGTCACTCATACATTTCAGCAACCCCTCAGTTATCTCAATAAGTAAGCTCAGAAAATTCATTGGATTCACTTTAATCAAACATTGGTTCGGCACTAGAACCTTAAAAGGGAATAAGCATTGCTTAATATCCCCAGGAAAAGAAATCTCAAAACAGATGGAAAAATTATTTGTTAATGTTATTATGTCTCATAATTATTTTAAAAAAAGAAAATGAGAATGTAAAAGATGTTAAAAGGATATGGGAATGGAAATATTTTCCAAAAATAGAAAAAAATGAGAAAGCCAAAGCAAGTGATGAAGGTCTGTGTAGGTTTGTTAATGATATATAAAAGGATGAGAGAAAAATAATATACACATAATCTTAAAATTTCTAAAGTCATAGTTTAATCAAGTAGTTTAAGGAACAAAATATATATCTAGTTAAGGTTTATCTGAGAATATTTGTTTTTTTTAACCAAGCTTTATCTACATAGCACATGGTAATTGAAAGTACCAGACTGGTGGAACTAACATTATTGGATGTTTAGCAGCCATACTTTGAGGCTATTAATCTGGTCAGAGGGACTTAAAGGACACTTTTTGCCCCTTTTCCCTCCTATGTCAACTAAGTTCCAGGGGACTATGGAGCATCTCTCAAAATGTCCTGTAACTGTGGTGAGTCACCTGTCCTCTTGTTCAGGAAGGTCATGGAGACACCACCAGATGGTCTTGAACCAGGGTCCAGTCTACAAAGAGGAGGGTCAACTCAGAGGAAACATTTCCTCCATGCTTCCAAGTGAAGCCAGCCATGGCCGAGTAGGACCTTTGACTTATCTTCACATAGATGGAAATGGTAAAAGAAAGGAGCCAGGGGTTCCTCCCAAGCCCATGTGACCTCTGTGGAACAGATCCTCAAACGACTCCTAAGTCAGTTTATTTGGGCCAATTGTATGGTCTTAAACACCCAAAAGCAAAATATAATCATAGAGTAAATTGATCTTACACTTCTCAGACATTAGGCTTAAGTCCAGATAAAAAGTTATTTAGACAATTATCTCACATTGATGATTTTGTTCTGAATCAGAAAGTGCTGCTCAGATATAAGACTTCAAATCTTGGTCTCCAATACTGTAGTGCCCACCTGTAGCTAAGGGAGACAACCAGCTATTGTTTTAAAATGATGGATAAATTTGTTTTCTCCCCTATCTAGAAGCCTTTGAGAGGGAACTGACACTGATTCTAACCACTCCAACAGCTATCAAAATGCCTGAAAGCAAATCCTGAATCCATCACTCTGGAGTCCAGCCTTGGCAGACAAAAGAAAAATGAGGAGAAACACAATAGTGATGCTTTTGGAATCTTTTGTCAAGAAATTCCAATGGACTCTCATATGAACATTTGAAATTTGCTCTGTTCTGAGTTGTTTCTAGTTCCCTGTCTGGAATTTGTGATGCTAATTACTCTTGCCTTTACTTCTCCCTCACATCTCCTATTCACCAGTCGAGGACTTTCTTTTCCCCCTAAAGATAAGAGTTATGCAATTTGGGAGTCTTCTAAATAGACCCATTGAAGGGGTACTCCAATTGTCTCACCCTGCATCCCTGTTCAGCATGAAAGAAGCCAGAGCAGTCTGCCTCCCAATTCCCTGTCCGCAAGCTGGGTAACCTCTTCAGAGGATGGTGTGATAAGAATAGGAGGTAGGAATTGACTACGCAGTTAATGTAAAAAGACCCCAAAGAGAAGTAGCCAGCGTCTTGGCTAAAAGTCAAACTGTCCTTGGGCCTCTGAGTAACACACTCTGTTCCAAAGGTCAAAAATGTGGAAAGTGTTTGGGAGCTCTTATCTAATCCTTAAAAGATTTTAGGGTTACCTCTTCAGAGGGGGGAATGTTAGAGTAGTAAAAAAGCCCATTAAAAAAAAAAAAGAAGATGAGTATATGAAGTTATCAGAAAAAAGTGATGGGGAGATATGGAAGGAGTTGGACAGGAAGGAGTGGGTATGGATTTGATCAAAACACCTTATATGCTTATATCCCTGTATGAAATTCTCAGTAAATTATTCAAAAAAAAATCTCTCTGGAGAGAAAGCATGAGTCACATAGATTTTGTTTTGACAAACATTAATTCCTGAAACCCAAGTTTCATTGACTGAGTTCAGAGTAGATATAGGAATGGTGCTCTTTTTTCTCCCAGTGTTCTAGAAACTAGTCAAAAGTTTATCAAAAAAGCAACTGCATAGCATTTTAGGCTCCATTATGGGAAACAAATGTATCAGGAACTTGGAAATAGGCAAAGAGTAAAAATGGTCAGAGTGGAAAATAGACTTCTGAGTAAGAGCTATCAAAATGGACATGGGGTAGTTTTTCTGATTCAGAGAAGTTAACGTGAATAACCAGTGTTTTACAATAAATGAAGAGTTCATATTTAAAGCATGAGCTACAATCAGATTACACAGCAAGAACACTGGCACAGAGTGGTGGGCTGCAAGTACAGATGTGTGCTTTAAGACCTAAGTTCCCCTTTCCTGCCCAAGCACCGCACTCATTCCTCCACCTCACCAAAGGCCCTGAACAATTAATCGTATTTTCATAGTTATATAATGTAGAGTTTAACTGACCCGTAGATGTTCACATCTTAGTTTTCTCTAAAACTTGCTAATTTTGTGAAGGCAGATATAGTCATCATCTTCTACCCTCAAAAATCACCTAAAACTGTAAGCAGCATATGTTAGGTTCTCAAGTATAAATTGAGTAGCCAAAACTTTTTTATTATTATTACAGATAGGAAACTTTAGAAATGAACCGGGTACCATATAGAGCCCAACTACCTAGGAGGGTGACAGGGCTAAAGATGTTTAAATACTATCTAATCTCAAAGTTGGCAACCTTTATCAGATTAAACTTTTTTTCCTTCAAGATGATCATATTTGCTGCATTTACTGAACATGAATGACCTTATAAACACAAAGAGCTTTATAAAGTTGCTGTTAGCATCACCAAACTGTAGGTAAGAAAGGTTAAATAGCTTGTGCAAGATTACAAGCAAGGAACTGGTGAACTCAGTTTTGAATGAAAAGCCGTAACAAGCTAAAATGTAAGTAAATACAAATTTTTATATAGCAGAATATGCAAATTTGCCTTAATTCTGTCAGGTTTTAATAGTAGTCATAATTCACTAACACTACTGAAGAGCACTTCAATTTATATGCAAACCAATCTGTACGGGGACATGGGGGATAAATAAGAAAGAGCAAAAGAAAATCACAAAACTAAATACAGCAAGCAGACTGCTAGGATCCAGTGTAGGAATAATGGTTTCACCAGGGATCTCATAGTATACCACGAAAGCCTATGGTATATATGTAATGTCAACTGGCTCAATCCTGGGAGACATCCCAGAGGACGTAGACCTTGGCTGAGTTCTGCAGAACAAGTGTGAACTGGGCAAACAGAGCAGAAAAAGCATTCAGGACAAAGAGTCCAGCACTTGCAAGAACAAGCAGATACCACATTCCCTAACTCAGCTGTAGAAACTGAAAGGTTAATCTCATAAAAGAAATAAATGGAATACTGGTCACTATGAGACAGAGGAGAGGGTTCCACCTCTCCAGGGACATTGGGCAGTGTTGAACAATGTTCAGATCACTATTAATGCTTAGGATATGTTCTATAGATTCTTACTATAGGCACTTCTGATTTTCAATTGCCTCAATGGGACAAATGAACTCCCTAATTAGCAGCTGTTTGACACTCCCTTGTTACCCTGGCTGCCTTGAGTAAAAAGGACCATAAATCAAACAAGCCAGCCAGAGTACCCTTATGCCAGCACCAGCCATTGTGCACACTCTATGGACACCTTGGGAAAAGTACAGCTGACTGTCCTGAATTCCACAGATGAAATCTTGGTGAGGGCTGTTTCAAACAGTCTACACTGCACTTTATTTATTAATCTTTCTTTTTATGTGCATGAGTGTTTTGCCTGCATATACATTAAGTGCACTCATGTCTTATAATGCCCGCAGAGGTCAGAAAAGGGTGTTGGATTCCCTGGAACTAGAATTACAGACAGTTGTTAGCCGCCATGTGAGTGCTGGGAGCCCAATCTGGGTCCTCTGCAAGAGCAGCCAGTGCTTTTAACTGCTGAGTCATCTCCAGACCACTACCCACCACCACACTTTTTATCACAAGAATTAATGATAGCTAGATGACCCCCTGCCATTCTTACCTAAATCGTCTGGTGGTCTAGAACAGAGCTGCTGTGACTGGTGCTAAAGAGGTTGTCAGGCTCAGTAGGTAAATCAGCTCCAAGACACTTGTCTGTGTTGCCTCCTCCGGTGTTACAAAATTGGGCTCACTAAGGTAGGAATATCTGCAAGACCATCCTTTGCTACACAGCAAGTTGCAGGCCAATACATGAGAACCTACGTCAACATAAACACAAAAAAAAACCATAAAAGCTGCTGCTGAGTGGTCTGCTCTTGCCTGCTTGTAGAAGCAGTGTGGTGCCAGCAGTAAAGGCAGCAGAGAGAGGGGCAGCAACAGCAGAAGCAGCAACAGCAGTCAGCAGGCTGAGCTGGGTAAGCAGCAGCTGAAGAAAGAGCAGATGAACAGTTCAGGGAAAGGCAGGAAGAAAGGCAAAAGGACACAGACTCAGCAAGACAGGGCAGAGAGCTGAAGCTGAAGAGGGACACAGAGTGAGGGAAGACAACCAGCAAGCCCTAGTCAGCCCAAAGTTCCACAGAGCTGTCACATCTTGAGGGTCAAAGGCCAAAGGTTTCAGACACCTCAAGCAAAGAGCTGTAACACTGGACTGTTAAGGGCCAAGGAATCAGGGTTCTAGACCTACACAGGAGCTATAACACCTCTAGACTAGATACTCCAGGCCTGAACAAGGATTGTCACACTAGGGGGCACCTCCTGCTGCTGCTCTCACCAGCCTGCTGCCCTTGCTTCCTGCTGGGTCACCCAGGATGTGAAGACCAGTACTTGAAGAGCTTCCCCTTGTCCAACACAATTTCTACCTGGGTAGGGCAGAAGGCTCTCAGTCAGCTGACTTTAACTACTAGAGACCACAGGGCACAGAGGATGAGGCACTGAAAAAAGTTAGCTAAGGGCCACAAAGTGGGTAAGACTTAGTTCTATTTTTCTGTAGTACAGTAGGGTAACCATATTGTGACAAGCTATGCTCTAGGTGAAAATAAAAGAGTGTAAAACTTCTCACCACATAGCACTGATTACTGTTGGAGGAACTGGAACTGTATGTTACCCTGAATTGATCAGTGTACTTGTATGCGCATTATGTAATATATTATAGTACTGTGAGGAAATGACTTTTACAGTATGGCCTTTTTAATTTAGACTAATGACTTTCACCTAACCTTGGAACCAGAAAGTACTGTTTATAATGTAAACAAGCTCCTTGAGCCATGTGCTCCAGTGACCTAGGCATATGATCTTAATCTTTCAGAACCCCACCTTGCCCTCCACCCAAGGCAGTGAATGGATGTGGGTGTGCATGGTTAACACAGCAAAGCACTGAAGCAGCATGCTTATATCATTGGAAGCAATAAAAAAAATTGAGACATCTGTTGGTAATTGTGTGTGATATTCTAGGCACAGGGATTAAAAGGGAAGATTTTTCTGATAAGGGTGGGTCCTGATTTCCACTTCCCCATCTCATGCTAGAGAGACTGTTTCAATAAGACTGAGCAAAGCCTGGGCTCAAGAGCACAGTTCCGAAACATCTGAAGGAATGGGTGCCTGGCAGTTCGGGTCCACTCTTGCCGAATGCTGAGTCAGGCTGTTTCTTTATTCAGGCATAACTGTAATGTGGCCTAGAAACATTCCAGTGCTGTTCTCCACAAAAATTGTCAATATAACATTTCATTAAAAGTGATAATGAAAAGAGCAAGAATTATGAGGGCACATGACTTGCAAGAGGTAAAGTAGTGAGACATGAGGTTAGATATGAGAGGAGGGAACTACATTCTAAGTCCAGGAGTAAAACAGATCATTAAATAATTTGAAGCAGAGTTATAACAGATAAAAAGTACCTTTTCATTTGTTTTTGGTTTTTGAGACAACACCAGCTGGCCTGGTACTCACTATGTAAACAAACCAGGCTGGTGTCAATAGTACCTGCCTCTAAAAATGCATTTTAAAAAGATCAGTTCAGGGGTAGTTCAAAGAATGGGTTAGACAGGGGAGAGGAGGGACAGTGGAAGTAGTGAAATTGGCTACTAGGATCACATAGAAACTATAAAATATATTTTAAGCCAATGAAAATAAATCTCGTCTATGAGTGAAACACTCAAAAAAGAAAAAAAAAAAAACACGAAAAATGAAGGCATTAGAATGCCAGAATAGCAAGAGAACAGTACGAAGAAAAATGACCACATGTAAATTGAATACTTCACTTGCCCAAGATGTGCTAAGCAGACTGCTTCACATGTAGGTTACTTTCTAAACAATCAGAGCTTATCCTTCCAAGTACCAAAATTAATGTAGACTAATTTGGAAAAATCCTTTTATAAAATGTTCTCTTTTTTTCCCCTTCCTTCCTTCCTAATCTGAATACAAATAGCCTGAACAAAATTTAACCATTCCTAAACAACACAGAGGTAGCACATTAAACTGATTAGACCCATAAAACATCACTTCTTAATTCTTGCCGGTCACTGGACGTGGACAATCATTACCCAGTGGACCTGGGTTTTCTCTTCTACACAATAATAACCTTTGCAAACCAAAGCTGTGGTAATGTTCAGAGAACGGACCCTTTCTCTTCCTTTTCCCTTTTTTAAACTTGGACCCAAGGACTCACCCTGCTGCAGCTTTCTCACTCATCTTCTCTTTACATTCTTAAAATCTTTCTTCTTTTTTAAATAATCATCCTGAATTAACCTAGTCCAAAAATTACTTCCAGGCTTCCTGAGTGGAACAGAAGCAATTTTACAGAACCTTTCAAGCCCTATCTATTCCTTGTAGAATTTCTAGAAATCACCATCAAAGTAATCATGAATTGAGAACTACGAAGCCAGTGTCCAATTTGAATTGAAAATGTCCCCCATAGGCTCATGTATTTGAGCACTTGTTACTGGGTTCGGGGTGCTGTTTGAGGAGGTTGTGGAACCTTTAGGAGGCAGAACTTAACTGAAGGAACTGGGCTTGGGCTTTGAGGGTTTAGAGCCTCCACCTGCTTCCTGTTCTTGCTGTTTCCTGCCTGTGGATAGAAATATGATCAGCTGATTCCCTGTTGCCATGCATCCCCTACCATTATGGACCCTTGCTCTGGAACACTCACCAAAACGAACCATTTCTTCCCTAAGTTGCTTTTAATCATCGTATTTTATCACAGTAATAGAAAAGCAACGAAAACAACCAGAGACCAGAGACAAGCGGCATCCAGCTGAGTCCTGAGGAGCAGGATGGTTACTTCAGCCTTCCATACTCAGGTTCATTCTCATTCATTTGTGTACATCAAACAAAATGAGAGAAAAAAAGCCATTTTCTCACAGATATATTGAGGTGCTTGGAAAAGGAATAACTAAACTACTAATACACATGGTTGTTGAGTAAATGGGGGGAAACAAAAAACCCAAGAATACCCAGCTGTTAAAAAATTACAAATACGATCCTGTTCTTACTGTACGGTGAAGGCATCGAACACATTTTAAAAGCACACAAGAGATTCTGTAGTTTGCTCCTTTAACCATAACTAACAAATAGCCCCCCCCACTACTCCGGGAACCTCATTCATCCACAGGAGAAACACTACACGCACTGGATGACAGGGAAACTTTGACTTTACCCCCAAAGCAGACACAATTTGGTTATGGTAACTCAGTAATCAGGCAACTCCCACTAACCTCAAATTCAGTGTCACCTATTATGACCCTGTGTTTCATTTCATTTATTACAACTGTACTGTTTTCATTCTGCAAAAAAAAGGAAACTGAAGCCAATAAAGTCCTGGCCAAGATCACACAGTTCGTTAAATGGCAGAGCTGGGGCTGAATGCACGTTGGCACGGACCACTTTCAACCCTTTGTCAATCACGTATTTTACGGGGCGTTCTATAGGAAGGAATGACTTCCCTAGGCTACCTGGAACATGCCTCCGGGAATGTCACAACTGGGATGTCATTTGGAGGGCGCAGAATTAACAAAGTTACTATTTCTGTCACACCCCAAATTCAGTCCTCGCTCTGCCCTGGCCCACCTCGTGCTAAGACCTCCCTGATGTCTAGAGACCACATCCTTGGAAGAAGTGACACCTTGGCCGCCTTCCCCCTAAGGAGTATCTGAGCGCCAAGCGGCCGCCCTCCAATCAAGGCGCCAGAGGTTTCACTTCCGGGTCGCCTCCGCCAAGGCCTCCAAGGGTCACCCGCAGCAGCCACCCAGGAGCTGTAAGGCTTCCACACAGATCCCGTCCCGCGCTGCTGTGTCAGCACGTCTCCGTGACGTCATCTGCCGCCGCCACTACCTATGATGTCTTGGAGTCCTCTGTGGTCCTGTCCGACTGCTGGTCTACTCGGCGGCAGTGGGCGCAGGGGGCAGAGTGGAAGGCAAGAAAGGATGGCAGGGCGTCCGAAGGGGAAGGCGGGCGAGCACCCAGCACAGCCTGCGGTGGCCAGAGCGCGCCCGCCTCAGCGCCAAGCGGAGCTAGTTACCGGCTAGCGGCTTCTCTGGCAACCGACGCCCCGTCCCTTCCGGCTCCCGCTCCGGCGTAGCTGGTTGGCCCAGGCTGCTGAGCGCGAACGCCGCACCCGCTGCGATTGGTCAGAGCGAGGGGGCGTGGCAGGCGGGGCGCTTTGTCTCTGCGCTGGTTTCTCTGGTGAAGTTTAAGCTTCTGATTTATGAAAACCGTAGCTTGTGTGCGTAGTTACCGACAGCCTCAACCCCTCTCAACTGGGCCGAGGAATAACGTCAATTCCGAGTCTTCCGGCGCTCAGCCTGGAAGTGTTCCACCCTTGCTTTCACCGGGAGGTTTGAAAGAGCCAAGACGACATGATTAGAGAAAAATTCATTTTCAATGTATGGCCTTCCCTGGCATCTGGGAGTTTTCTCTTAAATGAGAGAGTCGGATGGAGTTCAGTAACGTACCGTGCACGTCCCAATTCTTTATATAAAGCTGATTATGTTCTATAAGCTGCCGAACAAGCAAAGCAAATCTTACTTGGACACACAAAACTTACTGCCCCTGCTTTGTTACCTGCTAGGAGTCGTAAACCGACGTGTTTAGTTCATAAATAGACCATCCATCAACTGAACAGCTTACCCGTGCATTCTTCTATTAGATGTTGATCACACTAGAAGGGATTTCCTATGACTACCCCCAGCACTCTTGATTGCCCACAGTTTCATGAGTGTTAAAAACATAATGGACACTTATTTGCTCTGTGCAAATTTCAGAAAGTTCTGGATACTGACTTAAATATCTGACATATTCTGACCTTGATAAGCCAAGTAGCTTCTCTGGACCTGTTTTCTCTGCTCAGAAAACAAAGAATAGAGCCTAGCAGCATTGGGGTAAATAATGTGAACAATGTCTGTCCTTCACAGTGCTAAACTAGGATTCTAGGTGACCTTGCTAACTTGTCATAATTGGAGGGATAACTAAACAGAAGTTAGGCTCTGTTTAAGAAAACTGCTTGATTAGATTGCATTGGTGAGAAGTAACCACCTTTATAAAACAAGAAGCAACTTCACAAAACCTAGTCCAATATGATATGTGAGTATTGTATTTTGATTAACTATTTTTAGCTGAGTTTTCCAAGTCAAGTAAATGTGGCATCCCTTATCTAAGGCTGCTGAAGTCAAGTGAATTTCAGGAACTGAATTCAGGTCTTCAGATTTGGTGGCAAGCAATTTTATCTGCTCAGCCATCTCACAGGACCTAGTAAATTTTTTGGTGAGAAGATTTCTTTTGTTGTTAAGATCTCATACATCCCAGGCCTCATACTGGTCATGTAGCCTAGGATGGCTTTGAACCGTTGAGCCTCCTGCCTCCACTTCCCAAGTGCTAGGATTGCAGGCATGTGCCACCATGACCATCAGACAGGAATTTTTTTTTTATTCCATTACTGTTTAAATAGAAAAAAATAATTTATTCAGCCCATCACAAGACTCCAGTTTCCAAAAACATATTTCCTTAGGACTCATTTCCCACTCTGAACTGCTGTTCTTTCAAAAGTACTTTTGTTTTCTGTTGCTGTTATGACAATAATTTAAAGCAACATCCATTTTATCTGTTCATTATTGTTTGGTTCTAAAACTCCCTCTGTATAGTGACAGCTGGGATTTTATCAGAGCAACTGGAGTGCGGCTAAGGATAAAATATGACTTTACTTACATATCTGGTAACTTGGTCGTATCAATCTGGAGTCAAGGAACTCCCCCAAACTGTCCATGTGGCCAGCATAAGTTGCTTTTTATGGCAGCTCCATTCTAAGAGCAACTGTCCCAGGCAGCAAAGAAAGGAGCTGCAGGTCTGATCATGCAGAAGGCTGCATATTAGTAGCTTGCTCCTTTTTATTGCTGGGTGATATTCAATTGTATGAATGAACATACCAAAGTTGACTAGGACATCAGTTCTGTTGATAGACATTGAAGCTGCTTGAGACTTTTAGATATTATAAACAAGGCTGCTATTCATAATGACATTTATTTACTTATTTATTAATTTTTGTTTTTTTGAGACAGGGTCTCAAAAACTCACTATGAGTTCCAGGGTCCTGGGACTCCTATGTAGGCTAGACTGGTCTCAGTCTCACAGAGATCCACCTGCTTCTGCCTCCAGAGTCCTGGGATTAAAGGCATGTACCACCATGGCCAGCGAATGATATTCTTTTAAAAAGTGTTTTATGAACATATGTTTTCTTTTTCCTTACCTAGGAGTAGAATTGCTCCTCATAAAGTATATGTATATTTAGCTATATAAGAAATGGCAGTGCCCATCTCTAAAGCGCTTGTACCAACAGTCAGTAGTAAAAGAGGGTTCTAGTTGCTTCACCTTCTTGTCAGCATTTTTTATAGACTTCTTTTTTATTTTAGCTGTTCCAGGATGAGATAGCATTTCAATATGGTTTTTATTTTCTTTTCTCCCCTAACTAGTGATATTCATCACCTCTTAATAGTTTCATAGTTATGTATATTGGTATATCTTTTATGAAATGTTGTTTGTTCTTTTTGCCCATAATTTTATTCCTTTCCTTTTATTATTGGTTTGTAAGAGTTCTTTATATATTCTTAAAATATCTTTTGTCATGTGTCTATATCTTGTCTACTCATTATATTTTTAAGATTTCATTTTTTAATTATCTGTATATATGTGCATCTATATGTTGGTATACATGTGAGTGGAGTCCAGAGAACTGGAATCCCCCAGGAGCTAGAGTTACAGGACAACATGGTTGCTGAGAATTGAGGTCCTCTGGAAGAGCAACAAGTGTACTTAACCACTGAGTCATCTCTCCAGCCCAACCTACTCATTATCTTAAAATCTTTTTGATGAGAAGAAAAATTTGTCTTGATACAATCTAATTTATGTGTTCTTTTTTTGTTGCATTTATTTGTTTTTGCAAAGATGAGGGTGTGAGGTGGAGGTCAGAGAACAACTTTCAGGAGTCAGTTATCTCCTTCCATCATGTGGGTCCTGGGGATTGAATTCAAGACATCAGCCTTGTCAGTAGGTGCCCTTACCTGCTGAGCCATCTCTCTAGCCCCCATCTTTCTTTTTTTAGCTCAGTGCTTCCACTTTGTATTTGTTACTTTTCTGTTGCTGTGATAGAAACATCACGACCAAGGGAACTTCTAAAAGGAAGAGTTTATTTAGTTTACGGTTCAAAAGGGGCAAGAGTCCATCATGGTGGGGAGGCCTGGCAGCTGAGGTGGCAGAAGCTAAGTGCTCACATCTTCAAGCAGGCACAGAAAGCAGAGCTCACAAGCTTAAAAACTCCCTGAGCCTGCCCCCAGTGAAGTGCTTCCTCCAGCATGGCCATGCCCTCTAAAACCTCCCAAAACAGCACTGCCAACTGGGGACAAAATGTCCAAATATTTGTAGCCTATGGAGGACATTCTTATTCAAACTACCACACACTTTTAAAAAGGAATTGTATGATACCTTCTAGAACTTATGTGATTCTAAGCTTTTATATATAAGTGTATGATTCATCCTGAATAGTTGGTTTATGTGGCATAAATATGGGTCAAGATTAACTTTGTTATATCTGTATACCCAATTGCTCCACCATCATTGATTTAAAACTTTTCTTTCATTGGATCAACGTAATGATTTGTTGATAGTGACTATTCTATATGAACATCTTGAGAAAAAAAAAATGTTCTTCCAGAAAGCAATCAAAAAGGGAATGGTTATTGTAGTAGGCAACTGACAGTGCCGATCACACAGATGCAACACACCAGAGAAAGATCATAAATCATATGGATCAATACCTCCTAAACTCTTAATGTAGTCTAAACATAGTTTAAATCAAAGCTTCTTAAGCTGTAGGTTACATAGCTGAATGTATGGGTCACAGAAAGTCTAGAAATAGTAAAAGGCTTTGAATGTGCAACAACCAAACCCTAATTCAGAATCAAATGTATAATGGATTTCAGGTGCAATTTTTACTGTACCTACAAAATTTTCTTTTCATTAAACATAGTAGTTTAGTTATGAAAAGCAAAGACGTTTAGTATTTTCCTACCACTATTTCTCAGCATGTATCAAATTAATATATCTCTGGATTGTATTGTTACACAAGCACATCCATCTCATTAGTATGCAGATTTGCTATCATCTTTAGTAAATGCCAAATCATGTTGGGTGTGGTGGTGTGCATCTTTAATCCCAGCCCTCAGCCCTCGGGAGGCAGAGGCAGCCGAATCTCCGCAAGATCGAGGCCAGTCTGGTCCACATACTGACTTCTAGGCAGGCTGGGACTAGGGAGACCCTATCAATAAATAAATATGCCAAATTATATGTATACCAAAGAATTGTTTTCAAATAAATGTCTTTATGATTGTATCAGTATTGATTTTTATAACTATTTTATAGATCTATGTATCCCAGACCATGTAAAACTTTTTCAGGAAAAAAAGGCATCATGAGTGAAAAGGTTTAAGAAACCCTGAATTTAGTCACTACATGTCCTGCTTAATTATTATACCAGTTTTTATATGTGTAGACACTAAGGCACAGAGATGTTTAATAACTTATCTAAATCCGCCCAACCAGAGGCATAGGTAGTTCAACTTCAGAGCCCAATCCTAAATCCATTTAACCACTGCATCTACATGGTGATGATGGTCTAGGGATAGTAGGTGTCAGAACTTGGAATTAGACAGTGATGATTTTAAATATAATAAAATTTGAAAACCACTGCTCTAAATCACTTTTGTTGCATTCTGGAAAGGAGGTCAGTGTGAGTCAATTCCCTTTGTTGGGGATTTTCTCTGGAAAGTCAGACACCCACATACCTGTACCCTTTGAGCAGAAGAGGGAGCCCTAATCCAGAAGCCAGATCTTTCAGCTGGTTGGCTGCCTGTTCACATGGCTGGCTGAGTGAAATGAAGTATTAAGAACAACAAAAACAAATGAAAGAAAATTAAATTGACCCACTATTCCTTCTCAGGGAGATCGGAGGCAGCAGGAGAATCAGGCAAGGCCCCGAGGATCTGAGAGACACGTTGAAGGCAGGTCAATGCAGGAAGAAAACAGAAGTAAGGACTACGGGGCAATCTTGTGCTGCTTCTGTGTACTGCTCCCCAGGTCTCCCTAGTAAGGTTTCACCTCTTAAAAATTCTCCCTGGTTTATCCAGGAATAGCAAACTTCTGCCTCATAAGGCTCAGAGATCATTGCAGAAGAAGAGGTAGAAAGATTGTAAGAGCCACAAGTGGTAGGTGATCACACGGAAACAGAATTTTCCAGACGGCTGGTCATTTACATATGAACACACAGCAAAAGTGACAGCATGCCTAAATTCCATGCAAACTTAACCAGACAAAATCCCAGCATAGACATGGGGAAGTGGATAAGAAACCCCAA
>NW_008360332.1:7783410-7830669 GCF_000622305.1 Nannospalax galili
AAAAAATCCCAACTTAACCTAAGGAAATTGTGACAACTGATGGCTGCTGGGAAGGGCAGAGATAGTCTCTTTCAAGGGTGGGATTCTTGATAGGCTAACCAGCCTCGAGTAGATGAATCCACACTAAAGGACATTTAAAGACACAAATTAGACTCTCTAGGCCCTAATTATATAGATGAAAGTCATAAAAATTCAGTAAAAGAAGAGAAAGTGTTATGTTAACTAAAAAATGGAAATCTTAAAGATAAATATTCAAATATTGCATATTTCATAAATAAATAGAAAATGAATATTTAAACATATGCAAGAATATTTAAATATATGCAATAGATATTATAAAAATTAACTTGTATTCCTTACTGGGCATGGTGGTACATGCCTTTAATCCCAGCACTCAGGAGGCAGAGGCAGGCAAATTTCTGTGAGTTCAAGGCCAGCCTGGTCTACATAGTTTCAGGCCAGCTGGGGCTACAAGGAGACCCTGTCTCAAAAAGATAAAAAAAAAAGGGTTCATTTGTGTTCTTTTAATGATCATAATATTATAAATGTATTTTATAGGATTTCATGCTTGTATTTAATTTTGTTACCTTACATAGTTTATATATATTATCATTTTAAATTGTTTCAATTGCTTTATAGAAATGTAATGTAATCTCATTATAATGGAAACTAAATGAGAATTCAAAACTAGGTGAATAAAGAACCTCACCCCATATTTCTGGTGTCTCTGTTTTTCTCTTCAGAAATAATATCTTATATCCACATGATGCTGTATTTTATATGGTTCTCAATAGATACAGTAGTAGTTTGTAGGAAGCAGTTTTTTATGACTGCTTTGCAAATGGGGAATATTTAATGCACTTTCTCCCAGTTCCTGTATTAGGTTGTTATTAGTAGTAGTATTTCCTATTCATTTTGACAAAATTTCAGGTGTGTGTGTGTGTGTGTGTGTGTGTGTGTATATTGTGCATGTGTATATACACAAGGCAGCCTGATAAGTTGTTGCCACAATGAAGCAATAAAGTAGACAGGGAATGTGGGGGAAAAATAGCGCCATTAAGCAAATAGCCCTATTTTGAGCTAAGCTTCAAGGGTTTAGCTGGTGCAACCAGACTCCTGTAGGAAGTGAGTACAGCCAAAATTTTCTGCTTTTTACATTGCATTATACACCCTACTGAGTCACAAAATGGTTTAGAGAGCCCATGCTTTCCATTTTAGCCTTGAACTCCAGACAAGTATCATTTAAACAACCCTCAGAAAAGATAACTGCCTTGACCAGTCTTTAAAATAATTTCCTCAGAAGGGGAATTCATAAGTCGCTGGGATCATGAAGTCAGGTATGTAGTAGTGCTTTGAAAATTTTAAAACAGTGGGCCAGTGAGATGGCTCATCAGGTAAAGGTGCTGGGATCCATAATGGTGGAAGGAGAAAAGTGACTCCCACAAGTTGTCCTCTGACCTTCACATGTGCACACACACACACGTACACAAACACACACACACAAATAAATGCAAGAAAAAAACTCCAAAACATCATGCAAGCATGTTTCTAATCATATCTGAGGCCCCCAAAGTCGTTATCAGGGAAGAGTCTCCACAGCATCCAAATTCAGTGCCTCCTTCTGACCTGAGACACGTCCCTGTGTTGTTTAGCTTCACTGGCTCCAGGAGAAGTAGCCCATTGGTTTGCTGCTGACATGCTCAAGTCTGCCCCTCCCCCATCTCCTCTCACCTCTTGTTCTCCACCTCCATGCTTTACAAGGTAGAGACTCAACCTCATGCAGACCACCCATCTTACTACTCTGCTGTGGAAATAGATATTTGAAGGAAATTATATAAGCAAGGTGTGGAGTGTGCCAGCTGCTCCCTTGTCAAAGTCTTAAATTCTGCTTAAATTCTTACTTTTTAAAAAATATTATTTTTATTTTATGTGTATTCATGTATTACCTGCACGTACGTAAGTGCACCCATGTCTTGCAAGGCCCGCGGAGGTCAGAAGAGGCTGTCGATCCCCTGGGACTGGAGTTATGGACAGTTGTTAGCTGCCATGTGGTTGCTGGGATTCGAACCCGGGTCTTCTGCAAGAACAACCAGTGTTCTTAACCACTGAGCCATCTCTCCAGCCCTAAATCCTTATGTTCTATTATTTTTCCCACTTCTGATTTGAGTTAAATGAAGTAGCAAAAAACAAAACAAACAAAACCCCCAAAACTCTACTTTCACCTGGGCCAGCTTGTGCCTACTTTGGCATTCTTCCCAGCCACTAGCCTCCCCCAGCAACACATTCAGGGCTTTTCACAACCTGGTTATGGCCTAGAAGTGTAGCCAAAATAACTGCTAAAGTCTAACCAAAATAATGACCATAGCAAGGTCTCTGAGCTCCAACTGGTCCAAACTGTTATTGTGACTTTTGCAGTTTTTGCCTTTATAAACTGTACCTCTGAGCTTCAGTGCTGAGAGATTTTTTTTCTGAGGTACTAGCCACTCAGTCACATGCTAATCAATAAAGGACTCCTTTGCATCTTGATTGGTTTATGCATGTGGTGGTGATCTGTCGCCTGGGCATAACATAAACTACACTGGCCCTATGAGCTTTGTATTCTACCACACAGTAGCCTACACTTTCCTCTTCTAAATGTGACTATTGAAACAAAGCACTGAGAGGAAAGGGTCCAAAACTTACTTTGACTCAAGATGTCAAATTCCCTCCCTTTGCTGACACAGGTCAGATGCTTCGTTGGCTTTGCCTATGGCTCTGAACCAGCAAGCTCTATGAAAAAAAAAAAAAACAAAGAGGTCCTTCCAAGGTCAGCTGGCCAGCAGAATTGGAAGTGAACAAAGATGTGCTTTAGAGTCTTCAGTTACTGAAATCAGATAACTTATTTTCTTGCAAGCAGATAAAAACAGCAAATTCCTAGAGTTTTCATAACATTGAAATAAGCCCTTGAGAATAATATTCCCAGTTTTCTTCACTTCAAGTATTTTTTTTCTCAGATATCAAGTCTATGGACACAAGCAGTGGTCCATGAAAGGATCAGTTATTCATTTAAAGTCTCACTTTTATCAGGAGAGGGCTCTGTGCTCAGGAATGACTTTCAACTACTTGGTCAAGTCAGTTTTCTCTAGCCTTTCAGCTTTGTCAGCCTGGTGAGAGGAAAAAGTTGTGAGCAGAGATCTTCACCTGGCCTGAACCAGGCCTGGTTGCTGATAGGAAAGCAGGTTCCAAAGCATAGGTCAGAAAGGCTTTCATAAATGAATGTGATCCCCAACACACCTTCAGAAAACGAGTGACTAGGAATCTAGAATGAACAGATAGCAAGAATGGCTCCAGTAAAATGGCCAGATGGAAGGTTTGAGCCCAAAACTGAGGAGAGAAAGTAGAGAGACTAGAATGGTTGTCACTCCTGAATTTTCAGTCCAAGCTAAGCAAACCCGAACATGCCTGTTCAGGTATAACCCACTAAAGTTGGGTAAGACTGTTCATTTAGGGTAGCATTTGCAAAGCCATGTGTATTCCCTTTAAAACCAATTCCCTCTTATACCCACGTCCTAAGGGAGCCATTGTTAATTGTTGACAGGAACAGGTAGGTAGAGGCTGAATGTCAATCCTCAGTTCCCTGAATGTTGGCAGAAAACTAGCCATACAAGTTTAAGTACTTACAAGTTTAATTTTCAAGCGTCACTTCACTGCCAGAACTTTTCTTGTGATTGGCATAAGAGTATCAACTACCAAGTAAAGTTGAAATGAAGTGCTTTGTCCTGTGTTAGTCACTATCCCAAGCAGATCTTTGGAGTTGCCACACCAGCCAGTGGAAAAAAAACCCATGTTGGGAGTAAGCTGTGGAAGACAAGGCAGCTAAGTGATCTGAGCCGCAGGTGAGCAAGTTTGGCAGCCATGTGGTGACTAACAACATTCCATTGTCAGTGCTCACAGAGGAGCACCAAGAGCCAAGAGCTATCTGTCCAGAGGGGTGAAAGGGAAAGCTGCCCTAAACAAGAGACATCTTCCAGGAAGCAGAGATTGGGGGGGGGGGTTTCATACTGTACTCCTGGGCTCCTTCATGATATAGCTCTTATTTCTCCTGAATCCATTCATTCTTTCAACAGATATTTGACAGAGCTAGGTGCTAGGAAAGTAGTGAACAAAAGTAGACATGTCCCACCTCCCATACAGCCAAGGCATGAATCCAGCAGTTACATAATGTAATGTGTCAGTGGTCCTGTGATGATGCTTCAAAGGAGAATATAGGTATTTGAGACTATGAGAGTGTAATAGGGCACCTTCTTGACCATAGCTACACCATGTTAAAGTTTAGGCTGACTCTAGTCTCTGAAATTATCAGGCAGTTGGCCCAGGGTATGGGAACACATGTCAGCTGGACCCTGGTTGTCTTGAGAACAGGTCAGACTGTACCAGAGTGCACTTGCTAACTGCAGATTTATGGCTTCTGTAGGTTATGCTTGGCTTGCTTCTGCAAAATAGTAATTGTTGCTTAATAGAATAGAAACGGAACTCTCCACCTGCAAGGTTGCAAACTTCAACTTTTCACCCCTGGTTATGGTTTTTTCTGTATAAAAGCTTAACCTAGAGATGGCTCAGTGCTACACACTTGGGTTCCCAACACCTTTATGTAGTAGCCCTGACCAGCAAGCACCCCACAACAAGAGTAGGAAAAAGGAGAATTTGACTTGGCTAGGGATCTCAGGCCGGCTTTCTAGGCCATAGATGTACTTAGAAGGAAAAGCAGGTAAAAATAGGAAAGGTGGTCTCAGCAGGATGACAACTAGGGACATGTTGCCCTCTTTATAGCGCAGCGTTGCGGCTAGGTCTGACACCACTCCTGGGTTTTCAAGCTCTCCCAGTGCAATCCTTTCCAGGTGAGTGCTCTGCAGCCTCCTCTGCACCCTCATGCGCTCTACATCACCTAGAACCTATTCATTCTTTTCAACTCAGCTTCAACTGGGAATCTTTCCCCTTATCCTTTATTATTTTTTTTCATTTTATGTGTATGCATTTATTACCTGCATGTAGGTAAATGCATCCATGCCGTACAATGCCCACGGAGGTCAGAAGAGGCTGCTGGATCCCCTGGAACTGGAATTACAGACAGTTGTTAGCTGCCATGTGGGTGCTGGGATTCGAACCTGGGTCTTCTGCAAGAACAACCAGTGTTCTTAACCACTGAGCCATCTCTCCAGCCCCCCTTATCCTTTCTTGAGCCAGGTAGAGATGCTCCCCAATGGGATCTAATTACGTCCAAAGTTTCCCCTTTCACCAGTTAGCACCTTCCCTGTCAGGTTGTGAGTTCCTTGGAGATAGGAACTGAACCTTGTTCTTTGAGATCCTAAGTGCCTTCCACGGTGCATGAGTCAATGAGCAATAAATATTAGTGCAAGGAGGAAAGAAAGTTATCTGTCATTATGATAGCAGTAACAGTGATAGCTAGTATTTAAATGTCGCTTTCTGTGCGCTAGGTACCTATTAACCAGCCTAAAGGGTGGATATTATGTTTTTGCCATTTTACAGAATCTTTTTTGTTTTTGTTTTGTGGTCTTTTTGAGACAGGATCTCCCTGTAGCCCCAGCTCTCCTGGAACTCACTATGTAGACCAGGCTGGCCTTGAACTCACAGAGATCCACCTGCCTCTGCCTCCCAAGTGCTGGGATCATTTTACAGAATCTTTTAAGCCTTTGTTCCTGATCTGTGAAATGCAGATTGTAATAATACTTACTTCATAAGATTAGAATTATGGAAGGTAAGTTTTAGGGTTTGAATATGAAATGTCCCCTGCAGGCTCTTTTGTTAAAACTAGGTCCCCAGCTGGTGGTGACATCTGGGGAAGTTCTGGAAACTTTGGGAGGTAAAGTTTAGTTTCAGGAAATATGTTACCAAGGTCATGCTTTTGAAGACTATACTATGTCTCCAATCCCTCCCCCTCTCTGCTTCCTGTTTGCCAGGAAGTAAAGAACTCCCCCACCACATACTTCTGCCAACATGATGCCCCACCCAAGCTCATAAGGTTGAGCAACTATGTACTGAACCCTTTGACACCACAAGCAAAAATAATTGTTTCCTCTCTTGTTTATGTCAAGTATTTTAGCACAGTGACAAAATAAGTAACTTAAGTAACTAAAACATTAAGCAAACTGCACATATGTGTGGCAAATACTGGCTAAATACTGCTTGCTGTTACGGTGGTGTACAAGCGCAGAGGCAAGAGCCTAAAGCCCTGGTTCAGAGACTCCAGTTTTTAGGGAAGAAAGAATGACATTGAACTGACCTGACGATGACCAGTACAGCACATTGAAGACCTGGTGTGGAATCCACATTGAAAGAAGGGACAGGTCGTTCCTCCTACCTCCAGTCCCTAGCAGTCCTCAGAAAGGGGTCACAGCTGGAAAGAGCCTTCAGGTCTCCAGATACAATCACTGTGGATTCCTAATCCAACAGATTAAACTTTCCCTTCAGTTAGTAATAGCTTTACACTACTGTCACTGTGTGTGGTGCCAGTCTTTGACATTGAAACAAGATATTGTCATCTACAAAGTTCACAGGAGAATTGCACAAACAAGTTTTTAAATGAAAAAAAAAAACCCTTCAGAGTGGTTTAAGTAAGTTTATGATTTTGTGTTGGCCACATTCACAGCTATTCTGAGGTGCATATGGCTCATAGGCCGCAGGTTGAACGTGCCTGATTCCTAGGACAATTTGGTAACTAAGAGAGAACATGATCTGGTGTTAAATATGGAATTTGAAGTCCATCACTCAAATTTGAGCACTGAATACTACTACCAACCTTAAGCATGTGGCCGAGATTTTCTGAGCCTTAGTTTTGACACCCATAAGCTGGGCATAATACAACCCATCATTCAGTAAGAAGATTCATTCCTTCCCCCACCACCTGAGACTCAGTATCTTCATAAGAAAAACAGGAATAAAGTATGCCTGTATCACAGAAGTGATATTTAAATTGGTTCATCTGTAAACTCCACAGCATTATGTAGTTATCTGAAACCATAAGTCAGTCATAAATACTTGTGATACTTACTATATACTGTGGTTTGTGATGGTAAACGAGATAGAGGTTGGCTGAATGAAGTTTTTACCTTCTGGAGAGCACTGCTAAGAGAGAAACCCATTCTTCCCCCTGGTCCAGAGAGAAAAGGCAACTAAGCCAAGGGAAAGGCCTTTGTGGCCTGCACAGCATCCAAGTTCCTGGCACTTGGCCCTCCCTGGGGGATATCTGATCACCTAACCCCAGCCATTATCTGAAAGCTTGCCCAGACTGCCTGACACAGGGCTCCAGAGACAGGAGTGCCACATGATTTCCAAAACTTCAAAATAACCCCAGGAACCAACAACAGTGTCCTGAGTGCAGAAGGGAAGGAGGGCTGATGAAGGGGGCCGTGAAGGACAAGGGAAGGAAAATGACCAGAGGTTTCTGTGAGTCTGCTGCAGTGGAGTGATCATTTCAGTGCTCTGATTTCCAGCCAACCAGGCCTACTGCTTTTAAGCTCCCTTTTTTCCTCTTTACCTCTTCCTTCTGAGACATGAGTAAAGGATGGAAGGTTTCTTACCCAACCATGATTCAGGAGGTAGCTCTGCCACAGAACAGGCCAGTATTGCACTGCCTTAAAAAAAAAGAACTTGTAGAGGCAGGTCCCAGATAGATCCACCCCAGATTTTTCAAAGAAGGCAACTCCTTCATCATGCAGCATAAGATCTTCCAAGTTCAAGAAGAAACCATCTTTTCACATTGATCACCTGACTCAAGGTGCCCATCAGGCTCCCTGTGAGTAAAACAGAGGCTTTACTGCAACATGACCCACAGGGGTAATACAGGACTTGTCTACCATCTGAAATTTATGACTCTTTTGTTTGCCCTAAGTCCAGAACTTCTGTTCCTAGGAGCCGGAGTACAACTTCAGGACAATGGGTACGATGGATTACTTGTTGCAATTAATCCTCAGGTACCAGAGAATCCGAACCTCATCGCAAACATTAAGGTGAGTGGTTTTTATATAGTCAATAGCAATATCCTTTTAGATCAGATATGTAACCATTGTTAGATGATAACCCCACCTGGTCTGAACATAAACAGTAAAGAGAACGGCATTTCTTAAAGACAGCACAAAAATCAGGATTACGGGTACACCAGCTAGTCTACCTAATTGTGTGCAGTCTCACTAACGGAGCCCCTTTTTCGTTCTTGATTTAGTGCCTATCAGTTTTAGGGCTTTATTGTAGGTTTCATAACTGTTCTCTGGAGAGAAGTTTAGAGAAATAAAAGTTCACTGTGGGGAAAAGTGACAGGATGTTTGATGAAGGAATTTGATAGTGTATATTAAAATCATCATGTTGGATCTCATATGGAGGGCTAGAATTCTCAGAGGGTGATAGTCCGTATTGGGTGCCAGAGAGCAAAATTCTTTGTTTTCTCCCAATGTTCTAGAAAATTATCAACTATTTTCACTTTAATATGGCAAAGGATGATCATTGCTTAAGAGTCTCTTTGTGGTATTGCTTAAGTGAACAGTATCCTCCTCCTAAGATATGCGCCTGAACATGCCCAGGGGTGTGACATAAAGATTTGTTCAGTAAAACCTTAAAACATTTTCAGAAACTTGGGGAAATCCTGAGAGCAAGTCCTGATAAACCATGTGATATTTTTTAAAAAAATCTTTTGCTCCTAAGTTTTCATGGGTTCATTCAAAATGTTTTAATGACTTTTTTTCATGTTGTTTTAAGTATAACCAGAAAGACAAACATAAAGGATCTGCAAGCAATAGCTTTTTCTTTGTTTGGTTATAGGAAATGATAACTGAAGCTTCTTTTTACCTGTTCAATGCTACCAAGAGAAGACTGTTTTTCAGAAATATAAAGATTTTAATACCTGCCACTTGGAAAGCTCATAATTATAGCAAAGTAAAACAAGAATCGTATGAAAAGGTAAGGATTCAGGAGTCAGTCAAGTGAGTTTAATCTAATTTGAGAGTAAAACTTTTTCAGAATATATTTTGCCATTGATATCAGCACAAAGGTAACACTGTAGGGCAGTGTTACTGACAAGGTACGTAGACTTCATCCTAAGATCATTATAAATGATTATGTGTCAAGATAAACAATAAAAGGGGGAAATGGAAACATAATCAATGAGTATAAATTATGGAGTTACAAAGTAAGTCAATGCCACTGCAGAAGTGGCTTCTCAGAAGATTTCTTCTATGATGCACAAGATCCTTGCTGAGGTTTTCAGTTGAGGAGAGTCAGTATTACCCAGTTAGGGATGAGTAGTAATGAGAACAATCTGACTACAATGATTTTTACTTGCCGTTCCTTCAGGTGCAGTCACATACATGTCCAGACAGCCAGCTACACACATAAAAATGTAACTGCCTTCTCATGCCATGCTGCAGATCTCCAGAATTTGTCTTTAGCTAAGGCTAGGATACTGATTCAGAGGAGTAAGGAGACCAGAAGGTTATGGGTAGGTGAGGCATGGCTCTATTTTCTTTGTCTCTCTCCCTTTCTTTTCTTTTCTTTTTTTTTTCTTTGTCTTTTTGAAACAGGGTCTCCTTGTAGCCCCAGCTGGCCTAGAACTAGCTTTGTAGGCCAGGGTGGCCTTGAACTCACAAGAGATCTGCCTGCGTCTGCCTCCCAACTGCTGGGATTAAAGGTATGCGCCACCACACCAGGCCTTCTATTTTCTTTTTCAACTAAAACATAACTTTGAAGGACTTTTATAAACTGCAGACCATATGTAAGTGTATACCGGTATGTACATATAAATAAATGGTCAAGGAGTTTGACAAGTGGTTTCTGGAATTTACTATGCGAAAGAGCCATTGCATCTACCAGAAGGGCCAGGAATAGAGGCATTGAGAAGACCTTAGGGCTTTAGCAAAGGAGTGGGCTTGGTGTGTGTAACCATAGTTCCATTACAATGGCTGGGACATGTAGCCATATCATTTTCCTTATCTGTGTCATCTGGTATGAAATTTTCTGTTCTCATTCTTTGTTCTCCCTTGAAGATTCTCTCAGAAGCTGAACTGACGTATGTTCTAGTTTGCCTTCTATTACTGTGATAAAATACCAACCAAAAGCAACTTGGGAGGAAATGGTTTATTTGGCTAACACTTCCATGTCACAGGTCATCACTGAGTGATGCCAAGGCAGGAGCTCAGGGCGGGAACCTGGGGCAGGAGCTAAAACAGTGACCATGGAGGAATGCCACTCCCTGGCTTGCTTCCCATGACTTGCTCAGCTATTTTCTATTTTTTTAATTTAATTTAATTTTTTTGAGGTTTCTGATAATGCTACATTCTGAACATACAAAGGATACAAAATTAATTTTTTTCTAGAATATTTCAAAGGATGGTGCCAGTCTATCATTGTCCACAAAGCACCTTCACATACTGTTACCATAGGTCATTTTGTCTCTTAATTAAAGTAAGACACCATATGTCCATAGTTTTGGCCTGTACTGAAACGGGGGTAAAGAGGGTCCCCTAGAGGGTTCTTAGTCTCATTTATAAAAGAATTGAAGAATGGACCCAAACAGCAGAAAGCAGACAGACTTACAGAGACCTACATGACTGTGGCTGGTCAGGAGTTCTGCATAACAAAGTGGGATTCCAGGCAGGAGAAATCTGCTACCTCATTAATGCACCAGGTATTCTGCCCATCTATTTAACATAATTTAATGTGAACCTGCCTTCCCAGGGGTGATCACCAGGTGATTGACCAGTGAGATTGGAAAGGTGGGTCTACCAACAGATAGACTAGGGATTTTATAGTCTTGACCCATCAAACTTATGGGGCCTTTTGCTACTCTAATATTCCCCCCTCTGAAGAGGTAACCCTAAAATCTTTTAGGGATTAGATAAGAGCTCCCAAATACTTTTGACATTTTTGGTCTTTGGAACAGAGTATGTTGCTAAGAGGCCCAAGAACATTTTGACTTTTAGCCAAGAAACTGGCTACTTTTCTTTGGGGTCTTTTTACCCTAACTGCCTAGTCAATTCCTACCTCATACCATCCTCTGAAAAGGTTGCCCAAATTACAGATAGGGAATAGGGATGCAGACTTCTCTGGCTTCTTCCACGATGAACAGGGACGCAGGGTGAGGCAATGGGATACTATCTAAAAGACTCGGCTATTTTCTTATACAGCCCAGGCCCGTGTGCCCAGGGATGGCACCACCCACAGTGGGCTGTCCCATCCTATATCAATTAACAATTAAGAAAACGCCTTACAGACATGCCAGTCTGAGGACAAAATTCCTCAGCTGAACTTCAGTTCATTCCCAGGTAACTTCAGTTTGTGTCAAGTTAACAGAAATAACTGGCATAGCATAACTAACGTCCTAGTTAGCTTTAACTCTCAACTTGACACAGCCTATAATCATCTGGCCAGAGATCCTCAGTGGAGGAATTTCCTAAATCCAGTTGGCCTCTGGGCATGCCTATGGGAGACTGTCTTGTTATTATTTAACATAGGATGGCCCTGCCCACTGTGGGTGGTACCATCCCTAGGCAGGTGGTCCTGGGTTATATAAGAAAGCTAGCTAAGCATGAATAAGCGAGCAGACCAGGGAGTGAGCGTCCTCCATGGTTCCTGTTTCCAAGTTTCTACCTTGAGTTCCTGCCCTGACTTACCTCAATAATGGACTGTGAGCTGGAAGTGTAAGCCAAATAAACTCTTTCCTCCTCGAGTTTCTTTCTGTCAGAGCAACAGAAAGGAAAGTAGAATATCTAATATCACAAGGAAGTTGAGAGACTTATAAAAAGCATTTGCTCTTTCATCAGATGAAATTGTTTGACAATGCTTGACTTGAAGGTAAGTAGGGGATGGGATAACCAGGAAAAGAGCTAGTGTTTATTAAGCCTCAATTAAGGTATTTTTCAAATATTATTTAATTCCTATGCAGCCTCAAGTTAGTTGCTATTATCACAAATTAAGAAACTGAAGTTCACATAAGGTAAGGACTTTGTTCCAAGCAAACAATTAATGACAGATCTATAATTTTGATAACTTCAAAATCCATGCTGTTTTCTCCAAACTATGTGGTCTCTATCTATAAAGAGTATATCAGTGAGGGAGCTGGAGAGATGGCTCAATGGTTAAGAGCACTGGCTGCTCTTGAAGAGGACCTGGGTTCGATTTCCAGCACCCACATGGTGGCTAACAACCATCTGTAACTCCAGTTCCAGAGGATACAATGCCCTCTTTTGATCTCCATGGGCATTGCATGATATGGGTGTATTTACATACATGCAGGCAATATACTCATCCACATAAATTAAAAATAATAAATAAAATATTTTTATAAAGATTACATCAATGAATTTGGCCTTCAGTGGAGCTCAGAAGTACTAGAGGCACCCAATGAAACCAAGTTGCAAAAGGTAGTACTCATGATCTATAAGAGAGCTATAAGCCAAGCACAATACAAGAATGTGACCAGCTGCCACTTCCCTTAACCTCATAATGTCAATTAAGCAAACATTGTGAGCGAGCATACGTACAGAAGCTTTTGCTGGTCATTGCGGAGATGTGACCAACCAAGGATATGACCTCTTTAGCCTTTTCTGTAAATGCTGCTGTGCAATGTTCTTGGTTTCCTACAAGTAAATGTAATTATTATGAAGGAAATTCGACGATGTAAAAGTATGGAAAATAGATATGAAAATACCTCTCCTCAGTGGCCGACAACACATATGCCACAGTACATGTTATGGTAATCATGCATATCCCATCATAGTAGATCTAATGTCTCCAAATGCACCCGCCTGTCTTTATCTATTTTCGTTTTCTAAGAGAGGATCTCAGTATATAGCTCAAGCTTTCCTGGAACTTTCTATGTAAGTCAGGCAGTCCTCAAACTCTCAATCCTCCTGCTTAAGTCCTGGGATTACAAGTGAGGTATCACACTTGGCTCTCTGTACCATTGCAAATTTAACAACATACTTAAGTTCTAAGGGCAAGTTTGAGACAGCATGCTATTATCCATCCTAAAAATGAGAGAAATAATGTTATAGCAAAGTTTTGCTGTCTTACGGGTTATATGAATAGAGAATTACTTTAGTTTTGGACTTAAGATGCTGTGTTTTAGCAACAGTAATTGAAATTATTGGGGTACAGAAGGAAATGTAATTTTCTCAGAATAGTATCCGGATCTAACTAGTTATGAAATGAAAATACAGAGCAAAAAAGAAACATATCCTGGTGCCTTCACAGATAGAATAACTGCAAAAAGCTGGCTGAAAATGGTTGCAACTTTTTATCATGCAGTTTTTTGTTTGTCTTTTTCTTTGAGACAGAGTCTGACTGTGTAGCTTTGGCTGTCCTGGAATTCACTATGTATACAGGCTGGCCTTGAACTCATAGACATCAACCTTCCTTTGCCTCCCTGAGTTATGGGATTGAAGGTGTGTGTGCCACCACGCCTGGCGATGGTGCAGTTTTGAATGATGTGTAAATACTATCAAATTTTCTTTAAATAGTTTATTACATTTTTATAATCTTATAATATCATAATTTTACAGTGTTAACTTTGATAATATTTTGTTCTAGAAAATGGATAGGTAAAAGAAAATTGGTAATGAAGTTCCATGGAAATTTGCTAATCTTTTAAAAGATCTTTATGCACTTGCCAAAGAATTTAGATAACATTTAGCTATGAGAGTTTCTAAACTCCATTCCTTCTTTTTTCTTTAATTGGTTTTAAAATAGTATATAATTACATACAGTAAAATGCACAAATGGGTATACAGCTCAAATTGCATTAAAATGTATACATTTATGTCATCAATATCAAAGTCAAAATATAGAGGACTATTATGCATTTATTTTAATTTAGGCAAATGTCATAGTGACTGAGTGGAAAGGGATACATGGAGATGACCCATACACCCTACAACACAGAGAATGTGGAAAAGAAGGAAAATACATTCATTTCACCCCTAACTTCCTACTCAATGATGAGTTAACAGCTGGGTATGGATCACGAGGTAAGTTCAGTTCACAAAAAAAAAAAAATATAGTCACTGGACACTACAATATTTTGTGCTTGGTGCAGAAAGGGACTCAGAAAACCCAAAACCTATCAAGGACTTTACATCTGTCTGGGAGACAAGCCAAACACACTTACTAGGCAAGGGAGAAGGTGAGCCAGGAAGAGCTAAGCACCAGTTTAAGCCTAGGCAAGAGTGCTCTACAAATTCAGCAAAGGAATTCTAAGCCAAGGGTGGTCAGAACAAGTCTCCAGAGGACTGGCACCCTTTTCATTAATGGAAAAAAGAAAATAGCAAGAGGCTTATGAATAGAGCTGAGGTTGCAGAGAAACCCAGGTGTGTTTGAGAGATGTGACGTGGAGCCCCACTGATAGGGCAGAGGCTGAGCATGGGGGAAACACCAACATGTACTCAGCAACCAGGAGATGTGCACAGCCTCAAATGCCCGCAGCTATCAAGTCATGACCGAAGGCTCATAGGCATGGGAATGACAGTACCATACAGAGTTTTCAGAAGATGGATCTGTGTGCGTAATATGACTCGCTAGAATCAATGAAGGAGAAACTGGATCTGGTAGGGAAATGGGGAGATGTCCAGGGATGAGACCACGAGGCAGTGGGAGGGGAGGAACAAGAACCAGGAGCACAAGTGATGAGGGCTTCCTCTGCCCCAGATGCTCTGATGCTTGCTTTTAAAATATTTTCTTATGTAACCCTAACAGCGCTAAGCAGTGAATATTCTAGAGTTTGACAAGAGAAATTCTGCAGAGTAAAAGGCAAGAGGTGTAGACAGACTGCATTAAGAACAAGGAAGGCATTGGACATAGAGAGGCCAGTGAAAAGGGGACGCCATAGATCTGGATTAGGAGAGAGGATGGTAAGAAGCTTTTAGCTGTGCTGTTCTCCCAAGATCCAAACGTTGTGCAACATGCCACAGCCTGAGATGGCTTAGCAAATGCTTCCTGGGTTAGCAGAACTTAAAGTAATTCAGAAGAAAGCATGTGTGCTTTGAGAGGGATGTTCTTCTGGAAAGCTTCTATGAGAAAGAAGTGACTTCTGAGCTGAACTTTGAAGGAAAGTAAGACTTAGAGAGGGTGCAATAAAGTTATGAAGGACTTGATGCCAGGAATGAGAATTGCCATGAAAAGTTAGAAATAGACAAGCAGGAGGAGAATAAAGACTAAAGGAAAAATGCAAAGAACATTCAAGATGGAGAGAGGATTCTGTGATCTTTTCTGTTCCTTTCTTCCCTGATTCCTAGATTTCAATCATTGCTGTGGACAGAGTTGCCTGCAAGAAGAAAGCTAGCATGCTTACATAGCACAGACTGCAGATCAGGAAAGCATTGTTTCTTGCCTGGATATGCTTCTTCCGTTTACCCAAAATCCTGAGTCTATTGGGCTGCATGTATGAGCTGAGTAGAAATTTAGCTTCGTTGAGGGAGCAAGAGAATGTGGGACTCTTCTAACAGGTGGGATGTGAACAAGCCACTGCCTTGCATTCACAGGACCAGGCATTTCCATGCTGCCTTTCCATGAGGGTGGAGGATAAGATAGGAGATTGGGTGAAGAAAGTGACAGAGAGTTTGACTTTAGCTCTTTGGAACAAATATGTACAGTCAGGTAATACTATATCTTAGTGATTAGCAAGACATATTGCTGAGAGTTTCAAAGCTCAGAAAGCAAAAGCTCTCTCTTCTACAGGCAGGGTGTTTGTCCACGAATGGGCCCATCTCCGCTGGGGTGTGTTTGACGAATATAACAATGACAAGCCTGTCTACATAAATGGGCGAAATGAGATACAAGGAACCAGGTTAGTGCTTTTTCTCATATTTAAAGTTTACTAGTCATTTTATTCTTAACATTAAGGAATACGCTGAATATTTCAAAAAAATTGCAGAAAGGATTTGTTAATGTTTTTAATACAAAGAGATAGTAAGTGACTGGGTATGGTGGTTCATACTGTCATCTCAGCACTACGGAGGCAGAAACAGGAGGACTGCCACAGGTTCAAGGCCAGCCAGGGCTACACAAGTGAGTTCCAGCCCAGCCAGGGTTATACAGTGAGTTCCAGCCCAACCAGGGCTACATAGACCTTGTCTCAAAAACTAAATGGGAAGATACATATATTTATCTTGATTTAGTTATTATGTAACAAAAATTAAGAAATAGAAGTTTCTAAGGGCAAATATCTATTAATGAGGAAGAAATTCTTCCATTTTTGTTTTAACTTTTTATTGCATTTAAAATGGGCAAACATTTAGGTGGTTCAGATACGAAAACAATGTAAAAAGTTATGTTCTTGGATGTCTCACTCAATGCTGTTTTTGTTCTGTTTCCTCTTTATCGTCTCTAAATAACCATCTTAGTTTCTCATGTATTTTGTCTCTTTAAATTTCAATCAAATATGAGTATATATTCTTCCTCATGCCTGTTAAAATAATTGCATAGTGTTCCATGGTGTGGTTATACCATAATTTATTCAACCAGTCCTCTAGACATGTAGATTAATATCAATCTTTTGTAGTTGCCAATGGCCCTGAAGCTCATAGTGTTATTCATATGTCACTTCCTGTGTATGCATGGAAATCTGTGTATCTATTGAAATCTTCCAAGAATTCAGGTCAGTCTTTTGGCAACAGATAGAGACAATTACAGAGTTCTACAACTGGTCACACACAGAGAATAAATATCTGTGAGATGTCCAGCCCTAAATGACACATCTGCAGTGGAACCTCTACACCTAAGGCTCACAGAACATACTGGAACAGGGGGTAGAGAGAATACTAACGCATCTCTCAACTCTTACTAGTGAAGTCTCCTCATGCAAGAGGGTAATTAACACAGAAAATCACATCTGGCCAAGTGTGCCCTGGGATAGGACTCCTATATTAAAACTCACCCACTCAGGGTCAGGGACCATTGGGGAAGACAGGGCAGGCAGAAAGATTGTAAGAGCCAGGGTTGGTGGATGACCACAGGAAATAGTTTTCCAGGCTTCTGGGAACTTGCCCATATGAAATTACAGCAATGGTGTCAGCATATACAAGACTCAAACTCAAACCAGACAAAAACCCAGCATAGAACTGGGGGAACAGGCAGCAGGCCCCAACCTTAGCTGAGGAACTATTGGCAGCTGATCACTGCTGGGTGAGGAAGAGCTGATCTTCTTTATAGAGTAATGCTAGACAGGCCGAAGAGGCTCCAGTGAATGAACTCACACCGAGGGACATTTGGGGACACAAAACTTGACTCAGTAGGCCTTAACATATATGACAGAATGCATGAAATCTGGTTGGGGGGTGATGAGGGCTGCAGATATGTGAAGGGGGTCTAAATATAACTAATATGTATTGTATGAAATGTACAAAAATTCAACTAAAATAAAAGAGCTCAGGGTCAGAGAGGCCCTCAGCTGATAGATGCATATTATCAATTCCACTTCAAAATATGGCACCATTTCTTACTCCCATAGCAACATTTGGGATTATTTGTTGAAGAAGGAATCCTTTCAAAGATCGCCATCACAAGTGAAATCACTTGTTTTCCTGATGTCCGGCGGACTTGACTCAAAGGAGTCCCCAGAGTTCCTCTGGGCTTGCCCCTGCTTTGTCTCCTTTGGCTGCTAAAGCCTTTGACAGTATGAAATTCTTTCATCAAGATTCAATGCTTTAAAATAAAGTGGAGAGAGATTTCTAAATTAATGAGCTTCTTAAATAGATCATTTAAAATGTTTATGCATGTCTAGAGAGATACAGTCCTTGAAAGAAATTATTATAAAAGCTAATCAAGAAGAAACATAAGTATTTTGAAAACAGACCCAATTCTTAGTTTTAGCTTTCTTCATTTTCAGGTGCTCATCTGATATCACAGGTGTTTTTGTGTGTGAAGAAGGTCTTTGCCCTGAAGAAAACTGTATTATTAGTAAACTTTTCAAAGAAGGGTGTACATTCCTCTACAACAGGACCCAAAACACGACTGGATCAATAATGTTCATGCAAAGTTTACCTTCTGTAAGTATGTCCTGAGACTGACAAACTCCTATAACCTGTCATCTCATTCCAATATAGACCAATACGCTTTCCATGTGTAAAATACAGGACAATGAAGGGTCATTATACTAGAGCTTGTGGGGGGGGGCTTTAGAGTTCATTTAGTGTTTGTTCTACATATAAAAAAGCCCTGTCTCCCCAAATGATGATACAGATTCCTTTAGGAAAGTAAAAATCCACTTTCTGGGGAAAGTGATTAAATAAGAGGACTCTGGAGGCCACATACACACACACACACACACACACACACACACACACAGTTATGTGGTCGCATTTCTTACTTGTATCATTTCAATAGAAGAGGTATTAGGTTCATGAGAGTGATGCAATAAGCAATTGTATTCCTGTTATTTGAGGTTCTCTTTCCTTTGTTTAGCAAAATCTAGAACTAAAAAGGCAAATAAACTAGCCCAGAGGTGTGAACAGCTTTGTACCCAAATTAACTGACAAGAGGCAGGTCTATAAATCCAGAGAACCATTTTAAAATTAATATTTAAAGAGTGCTCGGTTCTGGGATCGTGTACTTTTACTCTCTAACTAGTCTGTCTTCTCTAGGAAGGATGCAGCACAGAATAGGCAAACTCACCAGAACCCTGCTCCAGAGAGCATAGATCCAAAAGGAGGGAGCTGGTCAGTTCAGAGCTTTGGTGGAACCAGCCTGCATGACATGATTTATCAGTGCAACCTCACAAAGTCCTGAAAGTCATTATCTGTGTTCCATCCCTGCTGGGCTGGGAGCTTGGTGGGCACCTGATTTTTGTTTTTTAAGTATTGTGTTGGTAACTAATTTCTTTAGTATGGTTTTAGTTAATGATAAGAGTCATTTGTAACATGAAGTTTATTTTTCCTATTTCTTATCTTTATTTTTTTATTTTATGTATGTGAGTGTTATGCCTGCATGTGTGTAAGTGTACCCGTGTCATGCAGTGTCCACAGAGGACAGAAGAGGGTGTCAGATCCCCTGGAACTGGAGTTAAGGACAGTTGTTAACAGCCACATGGGTGCTGGGATTCGAACCCAGGTCTTCTGCAGGAACAGCCAGTACTCTTAACTGCTGAGTCATCTCTCTAGACCTGAGAAAATCTTTGTAATCCTCTGAAAAACCTATTAAGAATATCCAGTCACGGCAATTTCAAAATTGCCTTGCCATAGTCACAAAATGTAGGAAACAAAGAACTAAACAAAGCAAAACAGGTTCTTTTCTGTCTCCCATCCTTCTGAAAAGGTCATGTCTTAAGCAGGCATTAGCCAGATTCAGCTTCCTCCTTTATGAAATTGGAGGTGGGACTGGGGAATCTATACATTCCTTTCATACCACAAGTTCCCATGGCTCTATTCTCAGGAAGAGCCTGCTTTTGTAGGAATAGAGTCACTGAGATTAGACAGTCAGGAGCTACCTTGACTTTAGAGGGGATGCTGACATAGGTTTATTATCATTAAAGGAATGACATCTGTATTTCCAAATGGGCAAATGGTTTCAGGAAGTAGATTTAAGTTGTTTTGTCCCTTATCCTGTTCCTACAGAGATCAATATTTGACCTAGATCAATATATGTTGACTGATTCATAGAAATGTGGTCATTGAATAAGATTCCAAAGAATGGGTTGACCAAGATAACATCTCTTGAAGGTGTTTTCTTGACACAATATCATGTTAAGGAAGGAGGGAGATTGTTTTGTTTAAGACTAAGATATGTATATATACATGGTCTGTTCTCTGTTGTCCCAGTGCTAATAAACTTTACTAGAGAATGCTTTCATAAACACAGGGTGCTATAATTTCAAGCAAAAGGTGTTAAAGTTTATTTGCAAACTTGATGTCACTTTTGAAAGAAAGAAGCAGGTGACCAGTTTCTACTGCCTTTCTTTCAACTCTGCCTTTCTTTTACTTGTTGCCTGAGAATGCTAAGTATGTCCAGTCTGGAAAGGATGCTTTTTCTCTCTGAAACTTTCTTCTTTTTTCCAGGTGGTTGAGTTCTGTAATTCAAGTACCCACAACCAAGAAGCTCCAAACCTACAGAACCAGCTGTGCAGCCTCAAGAGCACCTGGGATGTAATCGCAGGCTCCTCCGACTTTAATCACAGCCTTCCCATGAACGGGGCTGAGCTTCCGCCTCCTCCCACATTCTCCCTCATGCAGGCTGGTGACAAAGTGGTCTGTTTAGTGCTGGATGTGTCCAGCAAGATGGCGGAGGTAAGACACTGAACTCAAATGACTGTGAAATATCCATTTTTTTCCTATTAGGTTTCAATTCAGAAACTGAGATGATGAGATAAACAAAATCCACACGTAATCCCTAACCTCATTGTTGCTACTAACTGTGACCATTCCCCATCAAGACCTTCTTCTAGACCCTACACCTGGTCATGATTGGGAATGATGGCACAGCAACCATGGGAATTCAGATGCTGTTGTGTTCTGAGTGCCCACAGGGTGTGCTCTGTGAGGATGGTAGAACGGAAGCTACAAAAAGAAGTCATTTTTCTAATAATTCTAAGAGACTAATGGCAGAATTCAAAGTCTTTGTTTTATCCATGCTACTAACCTACTTCTCAATCAGTAAGAAAAGTAACATCTGGGAAGGGAGGCACTAAATTTAGAATGTGTCAAGTCTGGGATATTTATGAGACACTATCAAGTTGGTGGTGTGTCTAAGACATGTGACAGGCAGGTCTGGATGCTATGGGAGATGTTTAGAGACAGCACAATCATCTATGAGCAGGTATCCATTGAAGCTCAGCTCACCTTTCTCTTCTCTCAGAGTGTTCAAACAAAGTCACTAGTGAATTAATCAGTAGCATCATCTTTATATTTGCTAGTGCCTTTTGGGTGGAAATCTTAGATAATCCTAACAGCACTTCTAATATAATAAACAAAAACATCAGCCGGGCGTGGTGGTGCACACCTTTAATCCAGCACTCAGGAGGTAGAGGCAGGCAGATCTCTATGAGTTCAAGGCCAGCTTGATCTACATAGTGAATTCTAGGCCAGTTGAGGCTACAGGGAGACTCTGTCTCAAAAAGACAAAAAAAAAATCATTATACTTGCTCTAATAGACAAAGTGTCTAGCCTCAGTGACCACAACAGGGGGTCACAAGGGATGCCCACCTGGCACCATTGACTGCCACAGCTCTCTACTACCAGGCCCCTTTGCAAAATCTTTTCCTACTTGATGGAATTTTAAAAGAAGTAGTTACAAACCTATCTCAGTTGATTTCATGGGACTTTTCATTCTGAGTTGGGTTGGTGTGGAATAGTAACGATCCGTCTTTTTAGTTATGAAGAGCTTATTCCAAAGCATTCTCGCTTCCATACCCCAACACACATTTTTGAATGTATAATTAATAAAAAAAATATATTCTAGCATTATGTCACTTTACAACTCAAAGAATTATAGTGCAATGTCTGTAAAGATTAGCAGATACCTTTGTCAATTGAATTACATAGTCATCTTTGGTCAATGGATCAATGTCATTGCTTTTTTTTTTCTTTTTGGGATATAGGAGGACAGATTCCTTCGACTGCAACAAGCAACTGAATTGTACTTGATGCAGATTGTTGAAATTGGTACTTTTGTGGGCATTGTCAGTTTTGATAGCAAAGGGGAAATCAGAGCCCAGCTGCACCAAATTAGCAGTGATGATGACCGAAAGCTGCTGGTTTCATATCTGCCTACCACTGTGTCTGCTGAATCAGAAATGAGCATCTGTTCAGGGCTTAAGAAAGGATTCGAGGTATAATAGAGTATCTTAAGTCTCAAGTATTATCACCATCTTCTTAACTTTGAATCTTGGATTCCTTCTGAAAAGGAAAACTGTTTGACAGTGTGGTCACAACAGTCTCAGCTGTTGGAGAGTAATATTAGAGCATCCTCAAAGTCGGACTCCGTTTCTTGTTCACCATTGTATTCCCTGTGTCTAGCAAAGTAACTGACATCTAGTGGTTACTTAATAAGTGTTTGTTGAAAGAATGAGTAAATAAATGGTCACAATGGCCATGGCTAAGGGACTTAAAAATCACCTGATCCTTTCTAAATTGTCCCTGTGTATTCTGATTTTCAGGACAAAATTAGCATATATAGTCTCTGCCTATAAATATGCTAGATTTCAAAGACATAAGAATCAAGAAGGTCTGAGACGATAACTCAGCACCCCCCCCCGACAGAATCAACACCAGAAGTATATTTCACAAATCATAGAAATCTCTCTAAGTCAGCTTCTGAGATGTGTGTGTCCAGCATCTGATAATAAACAAGACATCAGCTGGGATTGTTGCCACCCATAGCCAAGCGTTGCTGAAGTGACACTGCCCACTGAAATCACCCAACTGAAACATTACTTAAGAACAGGGGGTATATCTCAGTGGTAGAATGTGTGTTTTTAACACACATGAGCCTTCAGGTTCAATCTCTAGCACTAAAACATTAACAACAACAACAACAAAGAACCAATCATGATGCTTGGGTTTTATGCCTCTTAATTCTGATTTCATTGCTCTGGGTGTGGCCTGGACATTGAATTTTTTTAAACATTATCATTTAATTCTAAGGTGTAGCCAAAATTTAGAAGCTGTGCTCGAAGCCTACTTACTGGTCTCTGGCAGGATCTCAGAGGCAAGGGCCTCACACAGTAATGTACACTCTATCTTAAGAGGCGAAGTCCTTGCACGTGCAGGGTGACCATGCTGTGATGAAGTGAGGACCAGCTTGGTGGTGGGCATAGCGTGTAGGGGACCTTGGAGAGGTGTAGACCCTACTGGTGGGGAATTCTGAATGAGAGCTCCTCTGCTCAGGCAATTTGAACTGCATTTCCTTGCAAACAACTGATGATGCTCTATGTTCAGGTGGTTGAGAAGCTGAATGGAAGGGCTCATGGCTCTGTGATGATCTTAGTGACCAGTGGAGCAGATGAACACCTCAGCAACTGCCTGCTCACGGTACTGAGCAGTGGCTCCACCGTCCATTCCATTGCCCTCGGTTCCTCTGCAGCTGGAAACCTCGAGGAATTATCACGTCTTACAGGTAAAAAAAAATTATAAACATATGTTTTAGAGAATGTCTTTAAAATAGAACAATCAAAGCACAACATAAAACTCTGGTTATATGGCATAATTGGAAAAAAAATAGAAAAGGTTGTCTTAAAAACAAAAATCATTGCTAAAATTTGTCTAAAATCTTCCTATTTTAAAAATATTTTCTCTATAATTGAAGTTTTGTGCATCCAATAAAAATAATATTTTTATAATTTCTTTGTTAAACCAGCCTGAGCATGTATACTTATGGAACTAAAAAAAAACATTGAAGATGAACTGTACTAACTTCTATAGTAGTTCCACATGCAATATTTTAAGATAAATACCTGTTTTTGCTTTAGATGAGACAAAGAATACCTTTTATATTCCATATAGTCTATAAAAATATAAAAATATGTGCACCTAATTGACCATTGAAAGAATTTATGGAATTTTATTTGTTGAATTTATTTATCGAATTATTTTTTAAAATGCTGTTCTCAGAATGTAAATGCAAAAATATAACAATACAACTAATAGCAATTAAACTAGATTATTTAGGAACTGTTTTGAATCTCAGACTATACAGTAAGTGTTTATTGAGTTATGACATAGTGAGCTGAGTTGCAGAGCCTGAAAATCCAGCCACGAAGAGTGGACAAAATCACCCCGTTAAGGCCACTTACCCCATAAAATGGCATTCAAGGACTCAGCACACCTCTGTTGCCTCCAAACTCACACTCCAGTGCAAACATAGTTTGTTGGAAAAGATCTAACCTTTTATTTTATTATTTAAACCATTTTAATAGCTGATATTTCAATCGTGTATTTCAGGAGGTTTAAAGTTCTTTGTTCCAGATAAATCAGCTTCTAACAGCATGAATGATGCTTTCAGTAGAATGTCTTCTGGAACTGGAGACATCTTTCAGCAAAGTATTCAGGTCAGAATGTCCTCAATGTTGTATTTATAAATTGAGGGACGGGGGAATAAATGAATTGTGTTGGCTGCTTTGTTAGCCGTCTTCAAATGCATACCAGTGTGTGGACAGTCCTAATGAGCTTGGTGTCCCCGGAGTCAAGCTTCACTTTACGTCATGTTTGCAGTCCTCACTTCCAGAGCTATTTTCTGTGATGACTACTTCAGTTTTTCAAGGTCTGTGAGAAAGATCTGCTCTTTATAGTTCAAAGTTCAGGTAGAGGCAGGGTGTGATGGAGCCCAGGCTCAGAATAAAAACAAGAAGCTGTGTTTTAGTTTTTCAGTTCCATCGGTTTCCATCAACCAGACTGCATTTTACTTTGACTGCTTCAACATTTTAAAAATTCTTCACTTTCATGAGGAATAGTAACTATTTCATTAAGTTCTGGAAAGGTCTAGATCGCCTCACCTCATATTGTGTGTGTGTGTGTGTGTGTGTGTGTGTGTGTGTGTGTGGTTTTGTTTTTGTTTTGTTGTTTTGTTTTGTTTTATGACAGGATGTGTATATCTCAGGCTGGCCTGGAACTCTGTACAGAAGAGGCTGGCCTTGAACTCCTAGTCCTGCTCCTACCTCCCAATGGCTGAGATTACAGGCATAAACTGCCAACCTCGGTTTTAGACTGTTTCTTTAATTAGACACCTTACTTGATTTGGGGCACAAGATCTTCCTCTAATCAAGCTACTTTTAAAGGGCCAATTTTTCATTCTAAATACTTAAAATGTTTTGGGCATGACTGACTAGTATTTTAAATAGAATTTCATTAGCAGTTTCCTCACAGATGGTGAGTGAACCTGTTAAGTTAATGGTTTGATGTAAACAAGAAACTCGATAAATTATTGTCAGGAAATATTTAACACGAAGATTATATAGACACAATAGAAGTAATAACCACAGTAATATCATTAAAAGTAAAACAAATGCCCAAGGCATATGGTAATCTAATGGTCAAAGGTCACAGATAAAAAGAAGATTCATAAAAATAAACAATTCATAAGGGTTTCCCAACTTGGCTGACAGTACACGTCTAGGCAGAAACCCTACGTGACAGGAAAGATGTTCACAGTACCGAAGAAAAACTGCCCACCAAGGATATTCTACTTAGTAAAGAAATGAAGACAAGATAAAGACAGTTCAACAGCAACAACAACAAAACAACTAAAAGATCTCTCCACCACATCTTTCCAGCAAGAAATGCTAGAGAAAGTTCCTCAGAATGACACAGAGGAATGTTAATAAGAGGCAAACAGATTTAAAACACACTGGTAAGGCTAGTTCATCAAGTTCTTAATGCTATAATATTGGGGTTTTTTTTAACTTTTAAAAAACTTTATTGAGAATTTCATACACGTATACAAGGTGTTTTGATCAAATCCACGCCCACTCCCTCCCCTCCAACTCCTCCCATGATCCCTCATCGCTTTTTTCTGACAACTTTGTATACGCTTTCTTTTCTTTTTTTAAAATGGGGCTTTGTGCTACTCTAACATTCCCCCCTCTGAAGAGGTAAACCTAAAATCTTTTAGGGATTAGATAAGCGCTCCAAAATACTTTTGACATTTTTGGTCTTTGGAACAAAGGATGTTGCTAAGAGGCCCAAGGACATTTTGACTTTTAGCCAAGAAACTGGCTACTCTTCTTTGGGGTCTTTTTACACTAACTGCCTAGCCAATTCCTGCCTCCTACTCTTATCACACCATCCTCTGAAGAGGTTACCCAAAATGCTGGTGGGGAACTGGGACATAGACGGCTCTGGCTTCTTCCATGCTGAACAGGGACACAGGGTGAGGTAACTGGGGTACCTCTTCAGTGGATCTATCTAAAAGACTCCCAAATTGCATAACTCTTAAATGTAGGTAGAAAAGAAAGTCCTTAACCAGTGCCTAGGAGATGTGAAGGAAAAGTAAAGTCAAGAGCAGTTTAATGCTCTAATATTGTAAACATAACACATATCTTCAGTGTGAAGACTAAAAAATAAGCAATTAAAACTAATATCTATGGGGCTGGAGAGATGGCTCAGCAGTTAAGAACACTGGCTACTCTTGCAGAGGATCCAGGTTTGAATCCCAGCATCTACATGGGGGCTAACAACCTTTTGTAACTCCAGTTCCGGGGCATTTGACGCCCTCTTCTGACCATTGCACAACACGGGTGCGCTCACACTCATGCAGGCGATACACTCATACACATAAAATAAAAATAATTAGTACAATATTTTAAGTGATAATAATTACATTAATATTTTAAGAGGCAGTCAACATAGAAAGATGCAAAATGAGACACAAAAATCCAAAATGAGGGAAGGAGATGAGTGTCAGTACAGAGAGGATTTCTAGATACTTTCTTTTTTTTCTTTTCTTATCTTTATAATTATGTTATTTTTCTCTCACTTCAAACTACTAAAATCAGAGATGAAAAGGGCGATATTAAACCTGCCACCTGAGGAAAAAGATCTTTAGAGATTATTGTAGACAAGTATATACCAACAAATTTGAAATATAGAAGTAGACGAATTCCTGTACATATATACTTCACCATGATGGAATCAGGAAGATGTAGAAAGTCAGACCAATAAGAAGGAACAAGACTGAAATGATAATAGAGTCTTCCATAGAGGGAAAACCTCTGGGCTAGAGAGCTTCACACTGAGACCGCCGAACACTTAGAAAAGAACTAACATCACTTCTTCTTACATTATTCTTAAAAAATGATGGGATGGGACTGGAGATGATGCAGCCACTAAATGCTAAGGCTAACAACAAAAATGTCAAAGGTTTGGCTCTCGGCACCCACAAATGAGTACTGTCTCTTCAGCTTCCTCAAATATCACAAAAATTGAATAAAAATTAATTTGTTTAAATTAAGGGATGATGAGATGATTCAGCAGGTAAAGACAGTTACTGCACAAGCCTGACAAACTAAGATCCATCCCTGGAACCCACATAAAGATGGAGGGAGAGAACTGACTCTACAAGGTTGTAGAGTCACACACAAAAGTTTTTAAAAATATATTCTTAAAAAATGAACAGAATTGCTCCAAACACATTCTTTGAGGCCAGCATTATCCTGTATCAAAACAAGGATGCAAGAATAAAGAGAGCTAGGTTACTATTCTTGATGACTGTAAATGCAAAAAACGTTACCAGCCTTGACAAGCATGATGCCATAACAAGTATGATTCCAAAGTGACAGTGCCAGAATTTGGAGGGTGGAGGCAGGAGGATTGTGGATTTGGCGCCAGCTTGGTTTTACTTCTGTATTAGTTACTTTTCTATTGCTATGATAAAACTTCATGACCAAAATAACTTATGGAAGGAAGAGTTTATTTGGCTAACGGCTCCAGAGGGAGAAGTCCATCATGGCAGGAGGACAGAGGTGACTAGAGCAGGAGGCTGAGTGCTCACATCTTCAAACACACCCAGGAAGCAGAGAAAGACAAACTATGAACTCTCAAAACTCACCCCCAGTCAAGGTGCTTCCTCCATAAGGCCACACCTCCTAAATCTCCAAAACAGCGCCACCAATTGGAGACAAAGTGTTCAAATACTTGGAGCCCATGGGGGGCATTTCTTCATTCAAGCCACCACAACATAGCAAGACCCTGTATTTAAAAAAGGAAAAAGTCTTTGATAAAATATTAGCAAATCAAATTCAACAGCACACTGAAAGTTTTATTCACCATGATCAGGTAGAATTTATTCAAAGAAGCAAGGCTAGTTCAACATATACAAATCAATGATTATGCTAAAACACACCAACTGAACAAAGGACAAACCATAGAATCATCTGGATAGAAGGCCTCTGTTAAAATTCAACATCTCTCTATGGTAAACATTTTGAACATATTAGGCATACAAAGAACATACCTCAGCATGTTAAAGGGCATAAATATTAAGCCATCTGGAAGCATCATACTAAACAGGGACAAGCTGAAAACTTTTCCTCTAAGTTCTAGGACAAGGATGCTCTCGCCACTGTATTCAACCTTGGATTGGAAGTTCTAGCCAGGATAATCAGACAAGAAAAAGAAATAGAGGCCATTCCAATTAGAAGAGAGAAGACGAAATCATCACTGTTTCTAAATGCCATGGTCTTATATAGAAACCTCCAAAGACACCACTAAAATGCTATTCAAAACTAATAAATGAATTTAGAAAAGGTGCAGGATACAAAATGAGCATTCAAAATCAGTAGCATTACCATCTGTCACTAGTAAATTATGTGAAGTGAGAATCAAGAAGTGATCCCATTTAAAATAACTACAAATATTATAAAATACTTAGGACTAAGTTTACCCAGAGATGTGCGATCTCTATAACAAAAACCATAAAACACTGGTGAAAGCAGTCAAAGAGGCGGAAATATATGGAAAGACATCCTGTGTTCATGAATTAGAAGAACCAATGTTATTAAAACACTGTAGGTGATTTGCAGATCCAATGCAATCCCTATCAAAACAGCAATGACATTGACATTCTTCACAGAACTGAAGGAAAAATCCTCAAATTTGTATGGAGTCACAAAACTTCTCAATAGCCAAAGCTATCTTGGATAAAAGTAATAAAGGAGGAACCTTTACATTATCTAACTTTAAAATATACTATAAAGCTATAGTAATCAAAACAGCATGCTATTGCCATAAAAAGAGATACATAAGCCAGTGGGGGGGGGGATGCCCTAGAAGTAAATTCACATACCTTTAGTCAACTGATTTTTTTTTTGGTAGGAGGTAAGATATAGTCTCCTTCTACAGCCCAAGCTGGTTTAGAACTCACTATGTAATCCCCAGATTCACCTTGAACTCTCTCCTTAATCCTCCTGCATCATTTCCCAAGTAATGGAATTGCAGGTGTGAGCCATCACACTCAGCTAACCAACCGATTTTTGACAAAGAGGCTGAGACTGTGCATTGAAGAAAGAACAGTCTTTTCAATAAATGATGTTAGAGAGGTTTGGCTATGCAGAAGAATGAAAATAGGCTCCTATCACTCATCAGCTACAAAGACCAAATCAAGTGGATTAAAGTCTTACAGGTAAAACCTGAAACTCTTAATACTACTAGAAGATAGCATAGCAGAACTATTTCAGCACCTTAAAATGGGCAAGGGGTTTGAGGAGGAGATGAAATTCCCCCAAAGATGTAATAAGATTACATCAAACTAAAATGCTTCTGCTCAACAAAGGAAACAACCCAACACAAAGAGCCTGCAGAATAAGAAAATGCTGCAAAGTTTACTTCTGACAGGGGGTTGAGATCCAGAATAGATAAGGAGCTCCAAACACTCTACAGCAAAATTTAAAATAATCCAAATTTTAAAACTGGACAGTAGGAGCTAGAGAGATGGCTCAGAGGTTAAGAGCATTGTCTGTTCTTCCAGAGGACCCAGTTAGATTCCAAGCACCCATATGGTGGCTAACAAATCATCTGTAACTCCATTTCCAGGGGATCTGACATCCTGTTCTAGTCTCTGGGGAGCATTGCACACATGTGGTACACTAACATATATGCAGTCAAAACATACATATACATATACATATATATATGTATATATACAATAAACCTAAATGGACATTTCTCAAAAGGAGACACATGAACAGCAAAAAGGTGTGTGAAAATATACTTAACATGACTAATCATTAGAGAACTACAGATCGAAACTGCAGTGAGCTGTGCCCTTGTTCCAGTAAGAATGCTGTCATCAAGAATATGATCACACATGCTGATGAGAATTCCACAGTACATGGGAATGTAAATTAACACAGACATCATAGAAATCAGCATGAAACTTCCTCACAAAACCAGAAATACAACCAGCATCTAATCTGAAAACTTGTTTTCTTATTTCTTACTGAGATATGTAAAAGAATCTGTATATTATATACAAATTAAGAGAATGTAAGCATAGTCATAAGCAAAACTTTCTAAAAGCTCATCATTATAAGTGATGATGTGAGGCCAATGCTTAGCTGGATGAGATGATATGAGAAGAGCTAAATTATTTTTGAGGGATAATGGAGTGGCTAGAGATAGCATGCTTGCCTAGCATGTACAAGGTCCTAGGTTTGATCCCTAGCACCAGAAGAAAACAATCAAACAAACAAATGAACAGTGGAGGAGCATGGTGGCACACAACTGTGATCACAGAAAACAATCAAAGAAATGAACAGTGGAGGAGCATGGTGGCACACAACTGTGATCACTGCACTTGGAGGAGGAGGATCAGGAGTTGAAGGCCAGCCTGGGCTATGTGAGACCTCGTCTCAAACAGAAATAGCATGAAGTGATACGTTAACTATAATGAGATATTTTATAACTAGTTACATCTTGCACAATATTTTCTTTGGTTTACATAAGTATAGTGCATGTCAGAATTAAATGTATTTACTTTTGCCTCTTCGAGTTTGTCTTAAAAACAAAGAAAAAGAGGGAGCTTCTATGCATTCCCTGGAAGCTTTCACATAGATGTTCTCTTTAACAGCTTGAAAGTATGGGTGTAACTGTGCGGCCTCAGCACCAACTCACCAGAACTGTGACTGTGGACAGCAGTGTGGGCAACGACACTGTTTTTCTGGTCACATGGCAGACCGGCAGTCCCCCTGAGATTGTGTTATTTGATCCTAATGGAAGAAAATATAACACGAGCAATTTCATCACCAATCTGGCCTTTCAGACAGCCGGCCTTCAGATTGCTGGAACTGCTAAGGTGGGTGTAGGAGCCTGTTCATAACCGACAGCACTGAGCTAAGCACATTGCCGTTCAGCTGAGTCACATGATTAAATGTATCAAGGTAGCATGCTTGCCTAGCATGCACAAGGCCCTGGGTTTGATCCCCAGCACCAGAAGAAAACAATCAAACAAACAAATGAACAATGAAGGCGTGTGGTGGCACACAACTGTAAGGAAATTTTGTTAGGCCATCTCAAAACTCGAAAGACATTCTTGTGAATGTTAGAACTGTAAGAGGAGCAAAGTCTAGCTAAAACTTTAAATATCAGATAAAGACATCTTACTTTAATAATGGAAATGAGTGTGTCCACTAGTAGCACAAATACTGTTTTAAAACCTATGTCTTTCCTTCTTAAAGATTTATTTTATTTTTAATTATGTATATGTGTGTTTGCACATGCACATGAGTACAGGTGTCCCTGGAGGTCAGAAGTATCAAATCCCCCTGGAACTGGAGTTCCAGGCGATGAGATGACCAGTGTGGGCACTGAACTAAACTCTGGTCCTCTGCAAGAGCAGTGCCAACTCCTAACCACACAGCCATCTCCCCATCCCCTGAAACCTATATCTTTCTTTACATAATACATACACACATGTTTCCTATATGTTAGGAACAACTCTGCATACTCTTTCGAATATGCCAATACAATATGTATGTTTGTAGCATCTGCTGTGTTCTGGGTCTTGTGGATTCTTTAGAATAAAATACTCTGACAGTAGTAAGCACCTGAGTAGGTATACCACACCAGAGTGTGCATAAGGGCAGGAGAAGTTTTCGTGGGGTCCAGTTGATAAGCAGCAAGGGCTGTGCAGGACAGCAGAGGGAGTGGGGATTGAATCCTGGCAGTCACAGGGAAGAACTGGAAGCTCAGAGCAGGACTCTGCCTCCCTCAGGCATCATGTCTACTCTGCCTCCCTGCTTCCCCTTCCCGCCTTCTCCCACTACTTTACCACTTTTGTTTTACAAGGTCTTGCATTGCTGTCCAGGTTGGACTCAAAATCCCAAACCCAAGCACTCCTACCACTTCAGCTTCTCAAGTTCCCAAGTGGGACTACAGGTGTGCCACAATGACCAGATGGGCAGCAGCTTCTTAACTGGCCTGTTTGGATTCTGGCTGACAGCCATACAAGGCGACCTCCACCCCTTCAGATGATCTTTCCGAGGCAAACATCCGATCAGCCTGTCTGCTGCTCAGAACTCTGCGGCACTCTCAGGTTGAAATCGGAGCAGTCAAGGCTGGGCTCTGGGCCCTTTGTGTCTGGCTTCTGCTCCAGCTCATTCCTCACCTTTCCCCAAAACATCTGACTCTGTTCCTACTGAACTTTTCTGCAAATTCTTTGTGTTCTTTTCTCACCTGCGCATGAGGGCCATGAACACTGCACATCTTTCTTGCTCTCTTGCCTGACCTCTTTATATGGATCAGGCGCCAGCCCTGTATCAAAACACCAAAGGGAACATTTTGATGTGGCAGTCCCTGTCAATGTATCTGTTACAGTCATGATTCCAAAGTAAAAATGGACATCTAGAGAGATGACTTTGGTACTTGACTCAGACCTTTCTGGAAAACGGCACACACATGAATCCCATTGAAGAAGGGCCACCTGACCCTCACCTTGACACATTGTGTTTTTTCTGATTCCTCTGATTACCTCCAGGGTTTTAAAAGGAGCAGCAGAGGCCAAAACAATGCACACATATATGATATATCATATATATATATATATGATATATATGTGTGTGTGTGTGTGTGTGTGTGTATTACAAAGCAATACTCTGCTGCATGGAAATCTTAGCCTTTTTTCTTTCAAACGTTTTTGTTTCTTTCAGGCAGTCTAGCTTAAGAGGGTGACAGCAGGATTTCTACAAATTATTCAACATAGTCATTCTATAATTCTTACCTCTTTAAAATAATAGGTTATTTTCTTGGTCCCCAGTAGCATATGTAGTTTTGGTGTTTGAGATTTTTCAAGGTTTGGGAAATAGAACAATAGAAGAATGTTGTTGTTTTAGCCCAGGGTGTGTCATAATGGCCACTCAGTTTGATATAATTTTATCAGTTTTGAAAGGAATAAAAATATTTAAATTCCTTTTGGGGAAAGGAGTTCAGATTAATGTTTGCAAAGTGCTTTGAAGCTGGATGCTGTTATGACAATGTTCTAAAACTGTGAGTTAAAGTTCTTCCTCCTGCTCCAATAAACCCAGGATAAATTCCTTCTAGAGTTGCCTAACAACAAAGGCGGCTTTGTTAACCATCACTTAACTAATACTGCCATTTCTAACATCCCTTTCTTACATTAAAATAAAAATATAACATCAACAGAACATCAAAAATAATAGAGGCATAAATATAGGCTTTAAAATTAAGGGCCACATTTTTTCTTCACATATTACAAAAATAAAACCTTTGTTTTGCAGCCTGGGCTCTGGACTTACACCCTGAACAATACTCATCATTCTCCTCAAGCCCTGACAGTGACAGTGGCCTCCCGGGCCTCCAGCCCTGTCAGGCCCCCAGTCACTGTGAATGCCTTTGTGGAAAGAGATAGCACCTACTTCCCCCATCCTGTGACAATTTATGCAAATGTGAGAAAGGGACTGAATCCCATTCTTAACGCCACTGTCATGGCAACAATTGAGACAGAGACTGGAGATCCTATTATGCTGAAACTTTTGGATAATGGAGCAGGTAACAAGGAATAGCACGGCATTGTTCTGGTTCTCAAGAGTTACACTGTGATGAGGTTGCTTAGATGTTACTCTTACCTGTAAAGTTCCTTCGATCCATTTGCTCTCCTGTTCAATCTTAGCAGATGCTTGAGAGCTTGTCTGAGATTCTAGCCGAGGCCCATAGCTACTAATATACCCTTGACTGAAGACCAGTCCCCCCTCAGGGAAGGTCATCCTTTTCAACTGAGTGTGCTGCTTTGGGAGGGACACCCAGGGAGTGCTGACAGAGGAAGGGGAACACCCACCTAGTCAGCAAGATCAGCTGAATCCATTCTAGTGATTAATGGGGTGGCAGGTATCACAGATGCCTCTCACATCTTCTTACCAGATTCCTAATTCTCATAGAATCACTGAAAACTTGGGGAAAGAGTCCCCACACAGCTCCTCAGAATGGCATTGCCTGAGCATAAAGGTGGAAGACCATAGAAAGCCATCTGACAAAAGGGTCTGTGACCATACATAAGCCTAAGAATGTTCTTGACTTCTATAGAAAACTATTATTATTTGCAGTTATAAGAATTAGAGCTTTGCAGTGATTTTTTTAGGTGTTTTGTTAGCACTGAAGCAGATACAAGCCATTGACCTTTAGATGAGGTTGGGCACAGTCAGAGTAATATGACTGTAGGTCATTCACCATTAGAAAATACCTTTTCAGAGGTCATGGAATCACAGGAAGAATTTATGAAGCCATCAGATCTTTAAACCACGTTATAATATCAAAAGTAGCTATGCGTATGATAATATATGCTAAAATAGAAATAATAAAGGGAGTAGTGTTTTAATATCTTACTAAATATTAGCACTCAACTGTAATGAACAAGTGTTGACAATGAATCTTTATTTATGTATACACAGGTGCTGATGTTATAAAAAATGATGGAGTTTACTCCAGGTATTTTTTCTCCTTTGCTGTAAGTGGTAGATATAGCTTGACGGTGCATGTCCATCACTCTCCCAGCATCAGCACCCTAGCCCACTCTGTCCCAGGAAGCCATGCGATGTATGTACCAGGTTATATAGCAAATGGTAAGAACCATTGGCACTGTGAATGTGAGTAATGTCAGTTCATGTATGTATTGCTGATGAGTGTGTGTCTATGATAAGCACAGGAAGAAAGGAAGGTGGGAAGAAGGCAAGGAGAGAACTGAGAGAAATGGAATCTCCAAACTAAGGTCTGTGGCTATAGCTCAGTGGAAGAGTGCTTGCCTAGGTTCAAGCAAGAGTGCTTGAAGCCCTACGGTTCAATCCCCAGTGCCACACATACACACAAAAACTATCCTGAAATCAGTATATAATTTGTCGACTGTCTCTTTAATCCTTGGTAATTCATGGTCATGGATAAGAGACAATAGGTAATTCCTATAGATTTCTCCTCTCTGTTTTAATAACTATATTGAATGTTGCCTTGTGATTATTTAATCAGAATTATTAATAGATAAAGAGATTTATTACAGTGTCTAGGTTTTAGGCTCTCATATTTCCTTTACAGAAGTTTAAGGCAAGTGGAGGGGGGAGCAAAACGTTAGGAGTTGCGAGCAGGATGCAGTCAGTCCAAATAATCTATACAGGATAGACTTCCTGAATATACTGAGCCTGGGTGCCACAGACAATCTGAAAGATTCCTGAAGAGATTCTGTTTTCCTTCAAGAGAAACGTTCCAAATAGAAGAAGCTATCTATTCTTTTTTTATAAAACAGTATTACTTTAGTTCCTGCTAGGAAACAGTAGTTAAAATATAACAGAAAAATCGAAGTCTTCCCTGTCCTGCTATCTTTAAAAGCAGCCTCAGAAACCATTTCTAATCACTTTCATTTCTAAAAATACAGGGTTTCTCTCTTTCCCTCTCATCCTCTTTCTTTCTTTTTTTCTTTCTTATCTTTGCTTCATTTTGTTGCATGGAACCCAGGGTCTTGTGCATGCCAAGCATGTGCTCCTCCACTGAGCTGTCCTCTCAGCTTCTTTCTATCAGGCCTCCAACTGCTGGAAATTCTGAGAGGTCACTCCTCACCTTCCGCTTTCTGGAGCCACACTGCTTGGGTCTGAAGCCCAGCTTCTTCGTTTACTGCTGTGTGACACTGAGCAAATTACTTAGCTTCTCTCTGCTTCTGTCTCATCATCTGTAATGTATAGGGACAATAACTGTACCTTCTACATTGCAAGGAAAATTCAATATTTGATACAGAAAGGTATTTAAAGTGCCTGACCATAGAAAGCACTCAGTGAACACTACCTGACCATAGAACGTGCTCAGTGAGCACTACTTATAACAGCTAGAAATCATTAACAGGTTACCCCATTAATCCATATGGCTTTGATAATATTTATATGCCCATAACCTCCAAATTCATAACTTCAAATTTATTGAATCTAGCTAAAACTTCTTTTTGGCCTGAAAATCTATCTTTAACCAGCTCTGATTTGTTAGAAGAATCACAAGTCTTATAATTTTTGGTCTCTTTCTCCTTAGCTTGTTTCTTCTACTAAATTACACCAATTTAAAACTATTTTAGGAGCTATCTTTTAATCAACTTTTCACTGCTCATTCCATATTCAAATCTATCATTAATTTCTGCTGACTTGATCTCCAAAGTGCACCTTGCACTGTCCTTTCTTACTCCTTCTGCAGTAGCCGTCCCAGGCTGCCCTCATCCTCTTTCCTCTGGACTACTACTAGTTGACTGTCTCAAATTGACCCCTTACTTGTTGTGGTTTGATTCATTTTCTTAGCAGCCTACTAGAAAGCAGACTGATCATGTCACTTCCTGCTTCCTCGGAACACCGAGATTAAAATATAAAACCACTACACCTGGTCCCCAGGCCACACATGAACTTCTGTCTCACCCAAGCTATTCTTCTTTCTTTCTGTTTGTCTGTTATGCTGCTAGGGGTTAAGCCTGGGGTACCATGCATACTAGGCAAGTGCAGTACCCCTGACCTGTTTCCCCAGCTACACTCTTCCTCTTCCTCTTCTTCCTGTGCCTGCTCCTGCTCCTGCTCTTCCTCCCTTCCCCCTCCTCCTCCTCCTCTTCTTCTTCTTTATATTTTTATTGAAGTTTTGCGATTTTCATACAATATATTCTTATGATATTTAGATCCCTTACCCATCCACACCTTCTCTTACTGCCCCCTGCCCAATTTAGTATAGTCATATATATAATATAGTATATATATTATATAATATATATAAGGCCTATAGAGTCTAATATTGTGCCCCCAAATGTCCTTCAGTGTGGGTGCACCCATTGGAGCCTGGTTAAGCTACCAAGAGTCTCATCCTTGAAAGAGACTGACTCTTCCCTCCCAGCAGCCATTGATTGCCAATAGTTCCTCAGGTAGCTACAGCTACCCTCCTCTTTAACTCGGTCTCCCTATTCTGCAGCTTTTCCACACTCTGTCTTCATACAAGCCGTTCCTTTTGCCTAGGATGTTTTGCCCTTCACTTCTTACCTGTCTGACTCAATCTTTAGGAAAGTTGTTAAATGTTACTTCCTGATGCCACCCTAAATTATGTGCCTGAGTCATTGTCTTTCATAGCTCCCTGGTTTGTTGCCTTTTATATTAGTCACAGTTTGTAAATGTGTATTTACTAATATGACTAACATGACCGTAATTTCATGAGGGAGACTGTTTTTTCTGATTACCAGCGTAGCATATGCTCCCAGTGAATATGTATCGGGTGAATGAATGGATGAATGAGTGCATGATTGAATAAAGTCAGTTACTCTAAAGATGTGCTTTAAAATAAGGTGTAGAAATATCTCAGTTATCTGTCAAGAATGTCTGGAAGATTTGTGATTTGCTATTTTGGCTGTTCTTTGTGCTCCAGATAATATTCAGATGAATGCTCCCAAAACACCAGGGCACAAGAGTGAGGAGGAGCAGTGGGGCCTGAGCCGAGTAAGCTCTGGGGGCTCCTTTTCAGTGCTGCAAGTTCCAACTGGCCCCCATCCTGACATGTTTCCACCATGCAAAATTATCGACCTAGAAGCTGTAAAAATGAAAGACGAAGTGATCCTGTCTTGGACAGCACCTGGAGAAGACTTCGATCAGGGCCAGGGTAGGCTTGGAGCTTCAATACCTACCTTTCCATAGACAGTATTTCATTTTTTATTTGATCTGATTTGATTACTCTGTGTGTGTGTGTGTGTGTGTGTGTGTGTGTGTGTGTGTGCACTGTTGTGTATGGGTGCCTGCAGAAGCCAGAAGTAGGCAGCACCCCGGAGCCGGAGTTACAGACCATTGTGAGCTGCCCCACATGGGTGCTGAGAACTGAACTCCAGTCCTCTGCGAGGGCAGCAAATGTTCTTAACCACTGAACCATCTCTCCATACCCTGCACAGACAGGATTTCTAAGAACTGTGTTGAGGATTAGTTGGGTTAAAATAGCTTTGGTCTTCAGAGATGATGAAGACAGTTACAGAGGGTTATCATAAAAAGCTCTGAGTTACTGATAACACCTTAAATCCTGGAATGCAGGGAGTAATGTGCACTGTCTTCCCAGGACTGAAGACTTATTGGCACTAATCACCCAGAAACCTTGACTAGAAACATAAACCGCACACTGAGGTGGCCTCTTGAGCAGAAAAGGATTCTGTACAGTACAGCACATGCTTCCAAATACTGGAAGGACTGGCCCCCTGAAGACTATTTAGGCAGCATTTGTTTGTGTATTTTCAAGTCAAGTTCAGGGTACTGTTTTCTGTGACTGGTGAAAATGCTGGCATGTTCTCCTGTCCTGTTTCTGGCCACCACCATTCCCGTGGCAGAGGTGGGTGCAGTCCCCTGGCTCCAGTCTTTCTCGCCCTTGCTTTTTAGGAGGACATAGATGAGTGTCTTCTCCTGTCACTTTTCTAAGGCCTTTGCTTCTACCTACACCATCTTTCCCAGGCTTTTACACAGCACCACTGTTGAGAAATTTGCATTCTCCCATATTAATTTGAAAGCCACTTTCACCGTATACCAAATTCCTAAATATACTTTGTTCTATTTTTGGATATACATTGACACTGTTGTCTGTTGTGTTTTAGTTATTGAGACATTCTAGTTTTTTTTTTTAATCTCATAGGCTTACTCTTACCACATTACTACTTTTTAACTTTACGTGGTCAATTTTTTTAGTTATTTCCAATACAAATGTTACAATAAGCTTCACTAATTAAAGCAAGGACTGGCAGCAGTTCAAATAAAGTGACATAAAATCTACATAATAACATAAGGGGAAAAAGAATCCCTGATTAATTTGTACCTTGATTTCGACGAGTATGAAGTCAGATTTTAATATGAGCCTTCGCGGTTTTAGAGTTTGGCTCTTACTTTTCTTGTTCTTTATTCCTTGATCTTGTTGCTTTTGGTGGCTATTCTCATTTCTAACAAACTCAAGGTGACTTAACCTTCCCTTCTATATTTTTAATTTCAGCTACGAGCTACGAAATAAGAATGAGTAGAAGTCTACGGAGCATTCAGGGTGACTTTAACAGTGCCATTTTAGTGAACACGTCAGAGCTGAATCCTCAGCAAGCTGGCAACAGGGAGATCTTTACATTCTCACCCAAGCTTTTTGCCAATGAACCTGACCATGGACCTGATGGAGAAATACAAGGAAACCACGGAGTATATGTGGCCATGAGAGCAACAGATAGAAACTCCCTGAAGTCAGCTGTGTCCAACGTTGCCCTGGTGTCTCTGCTTCTCCCCCTGCACTCTGCTCCTGCACTTAGCAGAGATAATCTTATATTGAAAGGAGTTTTAATAGCAATGGGATTGGTAGGAATCATTTGCCTTACTATAGCTTTAATACACTGGACTTTAAACAGGAAAAGGAGGGTATTAAAGGAAGAGAATGGAACAAAATTACTATGAACAAATGCACAAAGTACTTTCCTTCTTAGATATAAGGCCCATGGCATTGCATTTATAGAAAATGCCAAAAAAAAGAAATTAGCATCAACCTGTGCTAAAATGCATTGGGCCTTTATATAATAAAGTTCAAGTTTTTACATAGTAGATAGACAAAAAAACATTTTATAATACTCATTTTAGGGGAAGAGTTAGAAAACCATTAGGTGTTAGTTAGAGAGAAACAATAAAAATTATTCTTCAAAGTAATGACTTTAAAAGCAGAGCTAGGGCAAAATTGAAGTGAAGCCAAGAGAAGCTTGTTTTATTGAAGTGGGAAAACAAGTTTTACATACAGAAAGGGGGTTGGATCTGAATTACACAGTATAACTGTCTACGTGAAGGAATTGTGTTCCTTTGATTAATTTTTCATTTCTCCTTATCTGTGCAGAGCAGGATGCTGGTTTATGACTGAAGAACAAGCCGTGTTTTATAGATGAAGCCCCTATTGTAAAGTTCTTTATCTCTTGCCATTCGGTTAAATATACTACAACTCAAATCCCTCTACTAATGCTCAATGAGGTCTTTTTCTTGCTGTAAGAGGAAACCTTAGAATGAGGCTACTGTCCTTATCCCTTTATACTGGCTTTGTAACAGAGGTCTACTGAATAATTATGTTTTTACACCCATTGAAGCAGCTTTTCAAGATATTGCCTTGGGAATAATTGAAAGAAAATAATTATAGCTCTCATAACACTTTAAGTAAAGAAGAAAAGAAATTGTTCTGAAATATATATATATATCATACAGTTTTGGTCTATTTCAAAGAAGAGGCCATAAGGGGAGGAACCTTTAGAAACAAGTAGCAGATTCTGACCTCTGGTTAAGTAAGAATCTACACTCCTTTCTCCATCAAGTGCAAAAAAAGGGGGGGGGAATGCAAATAACAAGGAAATAAAAATCCTCTTTCCTCTATTTTAACTTCCACTTATTTTTGAAGGGTTATTAAATCATAGTATCATTTGGTTTTAAAATTCATGAACTTAAAACTTTATTGAATTGCAATAAATTATAATGTACACAAGGCCTTGGTTTTATAACCAGGACTAGTTAAGAATGAAAATTACATCATGTTTTGGGGAGGAGTGGGGAGAAATGTGGAGAGCTGGGAAGAAAGGGAAAGCATGAAGCCTTAAGTGAGAGGCTCCCAAGTGCCAGGGAGAAAATCATCCAGCAATTCTCTCTGCATGGTCACCTCCTTGTAGTTCCTGTTACTGAGCATATCTGCCCTGTTAACATCTACATTTCACAGTGCCTAAATCTTCACGGACAAGAACTTTGAGGTCTTTGCAGTCCAGTTTCAGCTGGGGGGTGGCTCTTGCCCTCCACTGACATTACACCTGACAACCTGGAATTTGCTTCTCTATACCTTCAAGGTGGGCCAATAAAATACAGAGACAGGCCTGTGGTAGGTTTCAAATTCTCTGATGTTTTTCTCACTTTACAGACAAAGAGATGGAGTATTAAGCAGTAATTCAAAGTCCTGTGCTAGAGAATGACAGAGCTGTGTAAAAGCAGAACCTGGATATCAGATATTCCTTCACACATATTTAGGAAGGCAGGAAAGTTGCCAGGGATTATACTTATGAAGACCTAATTCTTTCAAGATCCATTAGCAGGAGAGAGCTGCTTGAGGGGGTGCATGTCTGAAACTAAACATTCAAGAGTCAGAAGGACTGAGAGCTGAGGCCAGCCTGGGCTATACAGAAAGACTATCTCAAAAAGTTAAAGCACAACAACAAAAACTACATAGGAAAAAAAGTAAGAAGGGATAAAAGAACTTGCTTTGTTTTCTTGTTTGTCTTCTCCCCTACTTTGTGAGGGCAGTTATGGAGCAAACAGACTTGACTTGCTTCTAGAAACCAGTGACGTGGAAGACGCGAAACTAAAGGACACCAGAGTAACTCACATTACAGGGCAGCGTGATCTCATGAAGTGGGGGAACAGTCTTGTGAGGGAGTAAAAGAGGCAACAAGAAAGAGGTGGTAAATACAAGAAGGCACTGAGTTAGAGATCCCAGCAATCAATAGGACAGAGCCATGGGAAAGTCACATTGAGCATTAACAAAGGACAAAAAAAGAAACAGAGACTCGAGATGAAGAGAAAAAGGAAGTCTGGGGTACCAGTCACTGTGGAGTACCAATGAATCTGGGCATCATTGAAGATTTGACCTGAGAGTCTAAGAGGAGGAAAAATGCCTGCTAGATGCCCAGATGTCAAGAAAGGCAAGAGAAATCTGGGAAACAAAAGTAATACAGACAAACATTATGATCTTTAAATGCCAGAGCAGGCATTGTTATACAGTAGATAAAACTGTTCTGGAGAGTAAAGAGAATAGATCCCCACTGTTTGCCTAGTTTTCAGAGAGAGTAGAGTAGATTAAACCTCAGTGAAAGAGATAGGTAAGTAGGAGATGGCAGATTTTTTATATTTTATTTATTATTTTTATTGTTATGTGTATGAGTATATTGTCTGCATGTATGTAAGTGCACCCATGTCATGCAATGCCCGCAGAGGTCAGAAGAGGGCATCGAATCCCCTGGAACTGAGTTATAGACCTTTGTTAGCTGCCATGTGGGTGCTGGGAATCAAACCTCAAGTCCTCTACAAAAGCAGCCAGTGCTCTTAACCTCTGAGCCATCTCTCCAGCCCAAGATGGAAGATTTTTATAGGCTATTGAGAAAGCTGAGGAATAAGAAGTTGCTGCTTATGCAGGTACTGTTGACTGCCCTCCAAACACCTTTGCACTTGCATGCTTATACCATAAAATCTATTAAAAACTGTATTGGTTTTTGCTTTGTCTACAGTCACAATGTATTGATTCTATACATATCATTTGTTTTTAAAATATTGTAAATCACATGGCACTAATAGTGGAGCTGCTCCTGTCAAACTAATTTTGCTGGCAACAATTATAACTACAGGCAAAATATGAAACAAGATTTTTGAAGACACTGGTCACTAATGAAAGCAGACAGAAGCTGGATGAAATGCTGTGCTTCCTAAGAGAGGACATCTAAGGGAGATCCACATTGAAGCAGCTCTCCTTTGAAGACTCTTACTGCTTGGAGCATCTGGACAATGCTTAAGCCGAAAGCAGTAATTTTTCAGGGTTAATAAACTAGAAGCAGGAGTTCTGGGGCACCAAAATAGTTGGAAATTGAGAAATGAAATCTGAGAAAGCAGGAGTCACAAAGGGAGAAGTCCCCAGGTCTACAGTCTTTCGATCTTTGGATGACTCATAAGCCACAGAGGAAACTTGTGGAAAAGAAGAGCTGAGAAATAAAAAAACCTGGACAAAGATTTTAGCTACCGCCTCTTCCTGGGGAAAAAGGGTTTAGAACTCAATCCATCTATGTGGGAAAGGTTGATAAGCACCTTGGGTTTCCTTTGGCTACAGTAGACACCATGTCACCAAACTAAGCTACACCTTAGAACTAAGGACAAATTTTAGACAAATCTGCTCTAACAAAGCCTAAAACCAAGTCTCCCTGAATGAAGATGACTATCAATTGAACTATTAATTAGAACGAAACTCAGAGAAAAATAACAATACAGAGTCTCTGCAACATACCATGCTGCATATAATAAAAATTACAAGACATGCCAGTAAGTAGTAAATATGCTAGGAGAAGTAAAGAAAACATCCAGAAGAAAAAAGTAATAACAATTATGATAAAGATGATAAGCTACAGGAAAATATAGACATAAATGATGAGAAGAAGAATTTTGAGAAAAATTTAAAAACTTATAAAAAGAAAAAAAATGGGCTGAGCGTGTTGGCGCCGGCCTTTAATTCCAACACTCAGGAGGCAGGGGCAGGTGGATCTCTGTGAGTTCAAGGCCAGTCTGATCTACGTAGTGAGTTCCAGGCCAGCTGGGGCTACAGATTGGTACTACAAAGGGAAGGATGAGATGATTTGAAGCCAAGATTATACGTTCATATGAAGGAAGAGGTAGCTACAGTGCAATAATGGTAGGGAACTTTAGTGTCTTATTTTCAGCAATGTACAGACTATTCAGAGTGAAAATCAGTAAATAAACACCAAATTTGAAATATGGTTAAGTTTCTGGACATATACAATCTGCCAAGATCAAATGATGAGGAAATGGGAAATCTGAACAGACCAATAATTAGTAAGGAAATTGAATCAGTAATGAAAAGTGTCCCATCAAGAAAAGTCTAGGACCTGATAGTTCCACTATTGAATTCTATACCCAAATGCGAAGAACCTTGTCGGTTCCTCTCCCACTATTCCAAAATTACACTGCTGAATTCCACCCAAATACATAAAGAACACATACCAATTTTTCTCCAGTTTTTCCAAAATTAAATAGAATGAGTAGTTCAAAACTCATTGTATGAGGTGGGTATTTCCCTGATATACAAGCTGGAAAAGGGCAGAACAACATGAAATATAAAACTACAGACAAATATTCTTAATGAATACACATGCAGAATTCCTCAAGAAAATACTAGCAAATTAAATTCAGCAGCATATAAAAATATCATTCACTATGATGGGTGAGATTTACCACAAGAGTGAAAAGATGACTCAGCATATCCAAATCAATAAATGTGATAAATCATCTTAATAGAATTAAAGACAAAACACATTATCACCTCAATGAATGCAGAAAAAAGCATTTGACAAAATTCATCATACTTTCATGGTAAAAACTTAACAACAAATTAAACATGGAATGTACCTTAACGTAATATAGACCATAAATAACAAACACACAGCTGACATTATACTGAATGAAGTTAAAGTGAAAGGTTTTTACTCTTAGATATGGAGAAGACAAGGTTGCCCACTTTACTCACTTCTACTAACACAGTACAGCAAGTATTACCAGAGTAATGAGGGGGGAAAAAAAGAAAAGACACAAGAACTAAAATGAAGGCAATAAGCTGTCCTAAACTGTCCCTATCTGCAGATAGTATGGCTTTATATACAGAAATCTCTAAGGATACATGTGCGCATGCACACACACACACACACACACATACACACACACAGAGTATATAATAAACAAATTAAGCAAAGTTGCAGGTACAAAATCAACACTGAAAAGCCAGTATCATCTTTATGCACCAGTAGCAAACTATCTGAAAAAGAAATTTAAAAAAAAATATCATGATAGTTACAAAATTCACTTCAAAATAAATGTATCCAGGGATATGAAATTTATAAAACATTTATGAAAGAGTTGAAAGAGTCAAGTCATTGTTGAGGAGGCCTTACCCATGGATTGAGTAATAAACATTGTTAAAATGCCTATACTTCCCAAAGTACTCCACAAATTCAATATAATCGCGCTATTAAGATGCCTATGGCATTCTTCACAGAAATAAAAAAGCAGTCCAGAAGGCTGTATAAAACTACAAAAAGGCCACATGTACACAAGCAATGTTTTGAGCCAGGATCTTACTATGTAGTCCTGGCTGAACTGGGCCTCCCTATGTAGATCAGGCTGGATTCAAACTTAGATAAACCCTCCTGCCTCTGCTTTCCAAGCAGTGGAATTAAAGGTGTGTACCACCACGCCTGGCCCAACAAAAGCAATTTTGAGCAAAGAGAACAGAATTGAAGACATTATACTTCATGACTTCAAAATATACTACTGCTGGGCATGGTAATGCATACCTTTAATCCCAGTACCAGGAAGGCAGAGGCAAGTAGATCTCTGTAAGATCAAGGTCAGTCTGATCTACATAGAGAGTTCCAGGCCAGTCTTGGTACTGGCATAAAAAGAGAAAGAGAGGCCAATAGTCTGGAAATCAATCCATGTACTTATAGCTAACTTATTTTCAAGAAGGCAGCCAAAACTACACAATGGAAAATGGATCATCTCTTCAATACATGGTGTTGGAAAAATTGGATATCCATATACAAGTGAATAAAATCAGACTCTTATCTCATAATATAGAAACATAAACCCAGGCCAAGTCTAAAATGGATTAAACTTAAAAGGAAGACTCAGGACTTTGCTAGAAGAAGCACAGCATCGACTTAGGCCATGATATTTTGGATGTGGCTTCAAAACCAAAGGCAGCAAGAGCAAAATAAGCAAATGGAATGATCTCAAACTAAAAATCATCCACACAGCAAAGGTGACAGTCTACAGAGTGAAGAGATCTATAGAGTGAAGAGTGAAGAAAGGAAAAAACTATTTCCAAATGGAAGTAAACCCTTCAGACCCATAGTTTCTGTATCTGTGGATTCAGCCAACTGTGAATCAAAAATATCTGGAGAAAAAAACTGCATCTGTGCTGAACACACATGAACTTTTTTCATATAATTCCTAAACCCTATAGTATGAGAACTTACTTACATAGAAGTCAAGTTGTGTGAGGTATAAGGAATCTGAAAATGATTTAAAGTATACAAGAAGTGTGGACATTATATCTAAGACTATACCACTTTATATAGGGAATATATATAACATATCTAGAATGACTCTCCCACAAACACTGAGGCATGACTATGCGTGATGACTAAGACTATGGATTTAATATCCTAACAAAAATTTATGTCAACATTTAATACTGTGAAGAATTAAGAATTGGTAGCAGGAAGGACTTCCAAGGAATGATTAGATGATATATATTCTGCTTTCATTAAAGGTTTATGAATTTTTGTGAGAAAAGTTTTATTATAAAAACCTATTTGATTACAGCCATGTGATACCCACTACCATTCTATGGTACAACAAGAACCTTATGAAATGCCAAGCAGGTAATGGTGTCATACTTTTGGATTTTATATTTTCCAGAACTGTGACCTAAGCAAACCTCTGTTATAATTTATAAGTTAGCCAATCTGTGACATTCAGTTATAGCAACATAAAACAGGAACTCAGTTTTAAGAAAACAAATAAGTACATTTAGGCATGGTAATGCATGTCTTTAATCCCATCATGTGGATTAAGGTAGGAGGATTGCCATAAACAGAGATCAGCCTGGGCTTTGTAGTAAGTATTAGGTCAGCCAGGCCAGCTAGCAAGACCTTGTCTCAAAAAAAAAAGAGGAAAGGGAAAAGGAAAAAGAAATAGCACTGTTTAAAACATGGGTAAGAGTCACATGTGGTGCAGAGCACTCAGGAGACCGAAGCAGAAAGATCCAGAGTTTGTGACCAGCCTGTGCTGCATGACAAGGCCTTATTTGAAAACAAAACAAAAACATGAACAAGTAACATAAAAGATAATTTTGAGAAGAAGACAAATAGCAAAAAGATATGAGTCCTACATTACTAATCATCAAGAAAATGTATTTTTTTCTTTTTTTAAAAAATTATTTAATAACCACATAATTAGAAGAAGCATTTCATTACAATAGCATTGACATATTCAATAACAATTTCCAGAGCTAAGATGCTTCTCTTTCAAAATTGGCTGTAAATTTTTAGGTTTACAGTTGAATTAATAGAGTTATACAATATTGTACTCAGTATAAACCCTATAAGACATAAAATTAAATGAGGTTTTAACCTTTAAAAAAGATCTCCATTTCATTATTAAAATACAGAGTTTCATACAGAAAAATTCATTTTTAATGCAATTAACACTAAGATGTTTGCACATGCATTTCTAATCTCAATATATCTGATTATTGATAGTCACAGTTGGTTATTTTCTGAGATCCTTGGCATCTGAGCATGGATATAAAATCACCAAGTAGATTTCAATGGTAATGTTTTTCACATCTAATAATTATTTAGGGGCAAATTTTTATGCTTTGAAGAATTATTATTTTTCTTAAGTTTTAAAAAATTTAATAGCCACATGATTAGAAGAAGCATTTCATTACAGCTTTAACATATTCAGTGACACTCCAGAGAAAGGATATATCTCTT
>NW_008360332.1:7831446-7834044 GCF_000622305.1 Nannospalax galili
CATATATAAAATATAGTAAATAAAATAAAAATTAAATAATATTCCTTTATTAATAGACACTTGGGAAATTCAATTTTTTTTCTACTATAAATAAGGCTTTATAAGACACTCATATGCATTATTCATAAGCCTCTGTGAGTTTGTCCCTTTTACATAAAAACATGTTCACCTTGGTATGTGTGTAGGCTAGATTCCTAAAAGTGGAATTATGTTAAAACTTACATTTGCTGCATAGTGCCCTACAAAACATTCCTGTCAGTTTTCTCACTATTAATGTATAGATACTTTCTTATGAATTTACTAGCATTACCAGGGAGATGGAGGCAAGAGTCAAATTGAGGCTCTGCAAAAAATAAAAATAAAAAAAAAGAGTTTAGAATTGGGTCTTGAACACTGATGTCTTCATAGCAGCCTTGGGCATTCTCATTTAATAGCATTTGGTGTAAATCCTTAGCTTGCTTGGATTGGCATCTCTCCCATCTCTCCCTCCAAAACTAAATATTGAGTAAATGGGTGGATGAGGAGATACTTTGTTTATTGAATTAATTATCAATGCCAGGCATTGTGTTAGCTGTGTTACAGTTGTTTTGGTCACAAAACTTTCAATATTAAAAATAACAATATATTTATTGTAGCTAATATAAAAAGATATGGAAGAGGTATTATTGGAAATAAAAGGCATATTGCAGTGATGATTATATATGATTAAATTTTTATGCATCAAATAGCATAGCTTGAAATATATTTAAAGCAAAAGCTGGCAGGAGTGTAGAGAGGAAGAGAGGAGGGAGGGAAATACATTATTATAACTATCTTTATAAAAAACCATCTCTTACAGTAACTAAAAGAGAAAGCAAAACACAGCACAGTGATAAGAATAGAGATTTGAATAGTGTGGTGAACCACCTTGGCTTAACATATATAGAAAACTATATCCAACAACTGCAGAATGCAAAATGCACAGGGACTATTTTATCAAAATAGACCAAAAGCTGAGGTAAAATTCAAGTCTCAACAAATTTTAAAGGATTTAAATCTCCAACTACAGGGCTTGGGGCATACCTCAATCAATACAGGCTTGCCATGTAAATATGAAGACCTGAGTTTGGATCTCTAACACCCACATAAAAAGCCAGGCACAGGAGGCAGAGATTTGAAATATGTGTCTTATTCAGGGATAAGCACTCTGTGGCCTCTTCTCTGCACATTGGTCAATGTGCATTTCTATGTTAATAATCATCTGATGAATAAGGAAACTTCTTTGGTGAGAGCTGGGAGATGTTTTCATCCTATGTGTAGACATTGCATTGAAGATATGTCACTTAGGGTTAATCATCTCACAGCCAGAGGGAGCGGATGATCACAAAGAAACATGGTCTTCCAGACAGCTGGTCAGTTACTCCTATGAACTCACAGCAATGGTAACTGCATGCACAAATCCTATGCAAGCTCAAACCAGACAAAATTCAAGCATAGTCATGGGGAAGTGGGTAAGAAATCGTGACCTAAACTAAGGAACTTTGGGCAATTGGTGGCTGCTGAGAGGGGGAAAGACAGCAGCTTATAAGAAGGAGACTCTTGGTGGGCCCATTGGATGGACTCACACTGAAAGAAATTTGGGGAGACACAAATCAGACTCTATAGAGTATATATATGCACATTAAATTGGGTGGGGGCAGGGGGATGTGTGAATAGGGGTGGGGATCTAAATACCGTCAAACTATATTGTATGAATTAAATTTCAATTAAAAAAATTAAATTTAGACCTCACCTCCCTCTGCTTCCCTGGGCCTGCACCACCTGCAGGCCTCTCCGGGTAAGTTCATAGCGCCCTCCTTGCCTTGACTCCCTGAGTCTCATTCACCCTCCCATCTCTCCTGCCCATCTCTCCTCCTAGGCTGGGTTCTGCCCCATTCTTTCTGTTGGGGCCCCAGACACTGGGGGAAACACCACTTCTTCCTGATCCTTTCCATCCAGACCTACCCAGTTCCTTCTGGGATCCCCAGGAGCCCTCGGGGCCCAGGCCCTCCCTCGCCTCCCTCTGCTTCCCTGGTCTGCACAACCCACCAGCCTCTCTCCCAGGAGCCCTTGGGGCCTGGTCCGCCCTCACCTGCCTCTGCTTCCCAGGGCTGCACAACCGGCCAGCCTCTTTCCTGGATGCCAGGGCTCACCTTTCCTCTTCCTGATCCTTTGCAACCAGACCAACCCACTTCCTCAGTGCAATCCCCACGAGCCCTTGGGGCCTCTTCCCACCCCATCTCCCTTTGGATCTCTGGGTGGCACAGCCACCACCCACCCTAGATCAGCATCTTTCCTGGGCCCTGCTCCAAGGCCAGTCCAACCCCCACATTCCTGAGGCTAAAGTCTTTCCCGGAGGAATCCAGACCTTAGGAGAAAGCCTGAGAGCATCTGATCCTCATCTGACTTGGGCCTCTGTGGGAACTCCTGAAGACAAAAGCAATCTGGCCATTCCAATATAAAATCAAAAGAGAGAACCGGAAGATCAGAGGAACCAGCTTTTCATGCCCAAAGAGTAAACCAGAAAGACACATAAAGTTTAGAAGAAGAAGCAGACCTAAACTTGAAGGCTTGAGTCTC
>NW_008360332.1:7834935-7835989 GCF_000622305.1 Nannospalax galili
ATCACCACACGAACACATGGAGATTAAACAACACACTCCTGAATGATGAATGGGTCAAAAGAGAAATTAAGAAAGAAATAAAAGTATTCCTGGAATTAAATGAAAAGGACAATACAACACAACAAAACCTCTGGGACATGCTGAAAGTGGTTCTTAGAGGGAAATTTATAGCTCTAAGTGCCTACATCAAAAAATCGGAAAGAACACAAATAAATGACTTAACAGTGCAACTCAACACACTTGAAAAGCAACAGCAAACAAAACCCAAACCCTGCAGACAAGAAGAAATAACAAAAATCAGGGCAGAAATCAATGAAATTGAATCAAAGAAAACAATACAAAGAATCAACAATACCAAGAGCTGGTTCTTTGAAAAGATAAACAAAATTGACCGACCGCTAGCCCAATTAACCAAAAGAAGGAAAGAGCACCTCCAAATTACAAAATCAGAGATGAAAGGGGAAACATCACAACAGACACCAGAAAGATACAGAACATTATAAGGGAATACTTTAAAAACCACCAAAACTAAACCAAGAAGAGATTAACATCTTAGGCAGACCCATAACACAAAAAGAAATTGAAAAAGTGATACAAAACCTGCCGACTAAAAAAAGCCCAGGACCAGATGGATTTACAGCATCAGACATTTAAAGAAGATCTACATCTAACACTACTTAATGTATTCAAAAAGATAGAAATGGAAGGAGAATTTCCAAATTCCTTCTATGAACCCAGCTTCACTCTAATAACAAAGCCAGGAAAAGATACAACTAAATAAGAAAGTTATAGACCCATATCCTTAATGAACATAGATGCAGAAATTCTCAACAAGATACTTGCAAACCACATACAGACACACATCAAAAAGATCATCCACCATGATCAAGTCGGCTTTATCCCAGAGATGCAGGGATGGTTCAAAATACGTAAGTCAATAAACGTCATAAATCATATAAATAGACTCAAAGACAAGAACCGTATGGTCATCTCCATAGATGAGGAGAAGGCCTTTGACAGAATTCAACATGCATTTATATTCAAAGTCCTAGAG
>NW_008360332.1:7836396-7837029 GCF_000622305.1 Nannospalax galili
TGGAACATCATTGACAACCCAAACCCAAGTACATGCAATTTCAGCCCCCTGATATTTGAGAAAGTTGCCAAGAACATACAATGGAGGAAACACAGCATCTTCAGCAAATGGTGCTGGCTAAACTGGATCTCCACCTGTAGAAGAATGAAACTAAACCCCTATCTTTCACCTTGCACAAAAGTCAACCCCAAATGGATCAAAGATCTCAATGCAAAGCCTGAAACTCTGAAACTGTTAAAAGAAAACATTGGCAAAAACCTACAAGATATAAGTATAGGAAAGGATCTTCTAAACCGGACATCAATTGCTCGGGGAACAAAGGCAAGAATTAATAAATGGGACCTTATTAAACCAAAAAGCTTCTGTACATCAAAGGAGGCAACAAGAGAAGTGAACAGAAAACACACAGAATGGGAGAAAATCTTCACCAGCGACACATCTGACATAGGTTTAACATCCAGAATATATAACAAACTAAAAAACAGAGAATCAAGACAAGGAGTAACCCAATTAAAAGATGGGCTAAGAAGCTGAACAGAGAGTTCTCAAAAGAAAGATGGCTATGAAGCATCTTAAAAGATGTTCAACATCACTAATAATTAGGGAAATGCAAATTAAAACCACTTTAAGATT
>NW_008360332.1:7838224-7839288 GCF_000622305.1 Nannospalax galili
CTTTCCCCAAGATTTATCTACATGACATACAGTAATTAAAAGTACCAGACTGGTGGAACTAATCTTCTTGGATGTTTAACAGGCATACTTTGAGGCCTATAATAATTTGGTTAGAGGAACATAAAAGAGAGTTTTTTCTCCTTGCCCTCCTAGGTCGACTAGTTCCAGGCGACTGTGAGCATCTGTCAAAATGTCCTGTAATTGTGGTGGGTCACCTGTCGTGTTGATCAAGGAGGTCGAGGAGACCCCACCAGATGGACTTGAATCAGTGTCCAGTTCTACAAAGGGAGGGTCAACACAGAGGAATCTTTTCCTCCATGCTTCTAAGTGAAGCCAGCCATGGTCAAGCAGGACCTTAGACTTATCTTCACATAGGCGGAACTGGTAAAAGAAAGGAGCCAGGAGCTCCTCCCAAGCCCATGTTACCCATGAGGAACAGATCCTCAAACGACCTTAAGAGTAAAAGTAAATTGGTTTATCTGGACCAACTTTAGGGTCTTAAACACCCAAAAGGAAAGTATAATCAAAGATTAAAGGGGTCAATATAATTTCTTAAGAGTCCATATGCGTAGCTAAAGGCTACATAACAAGCAACAATGCCAGATAGGATATACCTTCTTTTGAGTTGTTGGCCAGGGTAGCCAAAGGGATTCCCAGATAGTAACCCAGTATAGAACTGGGAAAATGAACAGCAGACCCCAATCTTATCCAAAGGAATATTGACAACTGGTTACTCCTAGATGAGGAACAGCTGACCCTCCTAAAACAAAGACCTCTAGATAGGCTGACTAGATTCAACAGAAGGGCAAGAAGTGGGTATTGGCTGAGGTGCCAAAAACACAGCAGACAGTAGCAGGGATATCAGAATATAAGGGCTCTAGTGGGGGGGAGGGAGGCTATGGGAGGGTGCCATATGGGAAGGGGGTGTTCCCGATGATTTTATAGACATACACAGGCGCTAAGGATCCAAGTGCAACGGATTATGACTAGTAATAATCAGATACATATAGATTAGAGATGCATGCACCAACATCTCAGTGTTAGTAGCAAAAACAATGAGCCTT